>NW_018108184.1:641347-643391 GCF_000183805.2 Loa loa | reverse complement strand
GTTGTTGTTGTTGTTGTTGTTGTTGTTGTTGTTGTTGTTGTTGTTGTTGTTGTTGTTGTTGTTGTTGTTGTTGTTGTTGTTGTTGTTGTTGTCATTGTTGTTGTTGTTGTTACTGCTGCTGCTGTAGCAGTTAGATTTGTGTTATTTAAAATTCTTCCTTGAAAGTGATAAAAGCAAGGGATCTGCTTTGTGCTTCATATATTCCCACAACCACTTAGCTTTTACTACTTTTACAGTTTCCAAAACAAATTATCCAACTGGTCGTGTCGTAAGTTATTTATTTTTTTTTCAGTTAAACAGCAATGTTAGATTTTTCGACCTTAAATTTCGGGATTTTCATTTCACATTTCAGTTTGAAAAATGATTCAAATACTGTCAGTTCATTGATTTGAGTGTACATTACCGGAGCTTGGTTTAATGAGGATAACATGATACAAAAGAACGGAATTTCCCGAGACATCGATCATTAACAACTGTTGACAATCTTTGTCTAGGAAAGAGTTTGATGATTTGAAACTAACTTCGTCATCATATGTTTTGTTATTTACCCGTACTCATTAACTGTTCTTTGCTTTATGCTATTAATTAGTTCATAGATTAACGATAAAACTAATAATTTAATGGGACTTTGAGCACTTAAAAATAATTTAAAGAAAACTTGAATTTACTTTTGTCAAATTCATTGCAATACATCCCTTTAAATCATATTTTTAAAATTTTTGTGATCTATTATTACAGCTCTATGCATTGGTCTACAAACTTCAAAAATGAGAGTATTCTGGAGGGTTAAAGTTTAAAAAATAGGAAAATATTTAGGCAATATCCAATTGGCTTTCATAGCGTTCAAACAGTTCTAAATTTCAAGGAAATAAAGTAAAAAATTGGAAGAATGAGGAAGTTATAATAACATAAAGGTATTCAACATTATTAAATCATTAAAGAATGAACAATGGTTCTCTTTCTATGTCCCAAAACTTAAACTTTATTCCCACTAGTTTAGACCATTTTCGAGGTACTCATAATTGTTGACAAATCTAATTTGAATTGAGAACGATTTTAAATTTTTGGTTAAATTTTAGTTTGAACTTATCAAGCATTGCATTTGCTGAGCTTTGGATACTAAGACTGAGATAGCATTGAATTTTAATGACATTAAGTAATGGAATCGGTTTCGTTGGGTTCATTTTAATATATTTGTTGCGATCCAAATTTTAAGTTTAACTATTCCTGTAAATCATCAAAATGCTGTAAACACTTTTTTCTACAGTCTACTTCAAGTGGTGTTAAAATTTGTCATTTTTATTTTTCAAATAAGGTTTTTCAAAGATAAAATTCTCATTTATCCAATAAGTGACAATTGTTGCAATCAATTCCAAACTCAAATTGATCCCAATTTTTTATCAATTAAATACGATGAATTTGATTAACTTTAAATGTTGGCTGCAGAAATTTATCAATGAAGTAAAAATTATAAGAAGTGATTAAAGAGTGGATGATATGGAAAATGGTTTTTATTTGAAATAGAAGTGAAGAAGATCTCAGCTATTGAAGTTTTTTGGAATAAGTGTTGATGAGACGAAGGGAAAGAATAGAAGCGTAAGTGACAATCAAATTAGCCAAGATTGCTTTGGGAAAAGAATATATAATTATGTGTCATTTCATATTGACTTATCAGATAAATATGTGCCATTATTAGCTATTATTCTTATCTTAAACTATAAAAATAAAATTTATTTATTTGTATTTTCAATTAACAAAATTTTGATCATTTAACTATCTCCAACCATTTCTACAATTCACTATTATTATTATTATTATTATTATTATTATTATTATTATTATTATTATTATTATTATTATTATTATTATTATTATTATTATTATTATTATTATTATTATTATTATTATTATTATTATTATTATTATTATTATTATTATTATTATTATTATTATTATTATTATTATTATTATTATTATTATTATTATTATTATTATTATTATTATTATTATTATTATTATTATTATTATTATTATTATTATTATT
>NW_018108184.1:625228-640683 GCF_000183805.2 Loa loa | reverse complement strand
TTATTATTATTATTATTATTATTATTATTATTATTATTATTATTATTATTATTATTATTATTATTATTATTATTATTATTATTATTATTATTATTATTATTATTATTATTATTATTATTATTATTATTATTATTATTATTATTATTATTATTATTATTATTATTATTATTATTATTATTATTATTATTATTATTATTATTATTATTATTATTATTATTATTATTATTATTATTATTATTATTAAAAAGGATTTTCTTCTAAAGAAGATAAAAATTTCTAATTGGATGAGTTAAAACAGAATTTTTTCAATTTGCCAATGGTTTTTTCCGATTCTCACCCGCTTAACTTTCTTCCTCTGGCTACCCTTTTTATATACTTACTATGAAAGATCTATTATTTTAAATTGCTTCTCTCATTCTCGAGTATTTTATCCTTATCCGAAAGACTAATTATATTAAAAACAAAAATCTTTTACATTGTATTACGTCGTCTCGTAATTTTCATCCAAAAATTGTTAAACTTCATAAATTATTAAACATTATCGCAATCAGAAAGTTGACCCGTTAATTGATGGTTGATAGAAAGCTTATAAGAATATCACTAACACTGTTGACAACAGGGACCTACCTTTCAGCTGTTCAAATCAATGTCACCCATTGTCTTTTTGCAGAGGGAATATGCTGTCTTCGTTCGTCAGCAATTCGGAAGCAAAACTCGTTGTGTTTGCTTGAAAACTAGATGAAATGACTGATATGTGATCATCTTACCAAATGACTCACTTATCAATAATATTTGCAAACCTTCCGAATTCATTGATAATAACAATATCATTTTGATGATGAATGTTGCTTTGTTCTTTGATGCCTATCAATTCGATCGGACATTCAATTGGCACTAATTAATAGAATCAAGGTAAATTAATCCTATTCCAATATTTACTATAGTTGTTATTATTGATTAAATAATTAATTATTTAATATTATTTAATAGTTTATCAGTTGAATAAATATTAAGAAAGCTCTAATAGCTAATGTAAATTAAAAAATAAAACTACATAGAAGTGGGAATTCTCCAAGTAAAAATTCAAAAATTTTCCTTAATCCTAAATTTCCATTAACATCAAAAAATTTGAAAAATCACTTCCTTTTTAAAATCTTCGAACTTAATAAACAAAAATTAACTTTGAAGAAACAAGAAAAAAAAACGAAGAAAAGAGGAAAAAATCGGACGAAATTATTGCATATTTTGAAATAACCGAAAAGCAAACATTTTAAAACTTTGACAGCTCCAGTTGACAAACATATAAAATGTTTGTGACAAATTAGTCTGCAGTTAAAAACATGTAATATAAAAGGATTGCCTACTATTTGTCGTGTTACTTGCATACGTTTTCAATTTCATCCCTCTTGAGAATCATGTAAAATAACTAAAAATGGGAGCTAAAACCTTTTAAAAAAAAAAAAAAAGGGGGAAATTAATCCAATTTCTTTATTTTTTCTCTAAAAAAGGCTAAAATTCCTCACTGATTTCATTTAATTTATTGAAATTCTTTCTTTTTTTTTTTGTCTTTTCCCAATAATTATTGCGAAAATGACAAATTCATATGTTAAACAGATATTCGAAAATTTCAATTAAAATAAACATTTTCCACTTGTAATTGTGCTAGAAGTGTAGCTGTTGACTTTTTTTTTTCTCGACAACTGTTGAAATTTTTAAATATTTCACAATCACAATTCGACATATTCTTTTAAAATATAAATCATTTGGAAAAGAAAAAAAGAAATGAGAGATTGATTTATCATTGTTGGATTCATTTAGTCATTACAAATGTTCAACAGCATCATCTTTTCAATTGATAACAATGATAAAGTAACAAATGAACCACATGAATTTAAATGTGATATAAAAACGCTGTATTGATTAGTGATTAATTTCATCCCTTATTGATTAAAAATTCAACCTTTATGCTAATTATTCGGGAAATTTGATACAATCCTGTCAAACTTACACTCTTACTTAACTTTAGACCATTCAATAGTAATGATGCATTCTTGATTAAGAGCATATCATATCATTTATCAACATCATACAATTGTTATTGCTCACAACAAAGTAGAAGTTTTTTTTTTTTTTTGAGGAGAATGGAAGTTTTATAAGTGAAATATGCTCAATTAAAACACAAACTATACATTTTCAAATTTATGTTAAAGAATGATAAAATTAGAATATAATAACTAAAATCTGAAAAATTTAAGAATCTGAAAATTTGTCAAAAAAAAAATATATATATGAAAGATGAAAAGGACGTGATCTGCACGATAGATGCGATTGATTTGACAAAAACTGCTTCAGAAATGAAAGTAATGAATTGTCAGTACAAAGGAGAAACAACTGTTTGAGGGAAAAATAGGAAATTTGTATCTTTCAGTGAAAATGTACTCAATACCAACTGTTCCTCCTGTTTGTTATCATTAACACAAATGATATGAAAATGGTTTTTGTGGCGCAAATAAGATATTTGCGCTTTTTGACCGATGAAGAAAAGATATGGCCTATTGCATGTTTTGCATTCAAGAGATTATGCGCTGATATATACATGTATATATGTGTGTGTGTGTGTATGTATATATGTGACACAAAATCTCAAGTGGTAAGATAGAACAGCAAGATAGGCCATAACTCATCCTACAAACATCAGAATTGAGAAGCTAAGCAATCAAGATTTTTGCCAACGTCATTTCAAAGCTCTTTGCTATATATGACTTTGCTATAATTTTAAAAATGAAAATTCTCAAGACGTACAGTCTAGCAGCAAGCCTGAGATTCTCATTTCCAATATATCCTAGAAGTATGGATTTTACGATATCGATTATCTCATACTTCCAGCATTGGGATCTCTCAATGATTGGTTTCAGTGTCGATCTTATTCGTTTTCTTCCTTCTCCATCATTCTAAAATGAATATTCCGAAATTTCGAGAAAAATGCGAAAAAAAAGAAGTAACTGTGCCATCTCACGACAAATGTCTCCATTGTAATGACTCAAGCAATGAAATAGATACAGTATTCAAGCACAGGATCCTATAAATTTTCACGTTTTACGCTTAAATGTCATCTTCAATCATGACGTATACGTGTTTCAGTTTGAAATTAACCTTTAAGTCAGGATCCTTATTTGAAAGTCGCAGCTACGTGAACGTTTGAATGAATACTGAAATCAACGTCAGACGTTAGCTTTAAGTTGACAGTAAACGAAAGCAGCGTTTCTGTTTGTACGTGAGGGATTAATGTAAAATTTTCCTTTTACTGGGCCCATTTCATTACATGTATGATTTCCTATTCATCTTGCATTTAAATAATCTTCCAAGTCATTAACTCAGACGCACATACACGTCACTAGGACACGCAATTCACGTTCCGGGTACTTTCGGTATCTATTATGTACATTCTTTACTACACACTTATTTCAAATTATAGATTCTAATCTAAAATTCCAAGTCATATTATAATCAGATCATACTGTAACCAATATAATCATTTATATCAAATCTAAGCTATAAGTCTCTCCTCGCTTTTATCATTTTCTCCTTCCTTACATTCCAATTTAGAAATCCTCTGGGCATTACTTTTAATTCATCCGAATTATTTTGACAAGGTTTAAATAAGGTGACATTTAGGAAACTTTACCAATTAAAATTTAATAAAAAAAGTTTAAGCAATGAAATAAATCTAAAATACTCCAAAAAAATATGAAAATTCACGATAATCCTTGATTAGTTTACCTTTATTTTTACATATGGAAAAGACAAATAAGAAGGTATGTATGATAAATTCAAGGGAGAAGCAATATTATGATTAATCAAAACAATATTACGATTAATTAAGATAATGTCATAATTAATTAAGATAGAATAACGATTGTAATTGAGCAATGCAATAGTATGATGATAAATAAAGAGGAAGAAAAAGAAAAAGAGGAGCGGAAAAAGAAAGTGAAAGAGAGAAGAAGGATAAGAATTTGTACTTGATGCTTTCATCTGAGATATTTGATATTGATCTGATTGATCAGATAGGCTGCTAATAGTAAGCAATAAGCAATAACTCAGCTAAGTTAAATGATTAGCCAAGGAAACGTAAATTGAAATGATATGATAGATATTTTGGCTTCAAATCCTTCAACTATCACAATTTACTCAATTTTAGGTTCCGAAATAAAGCAAATATAATCTTTTAAATGAAATGAAAATGATTGACATTTTTGGCTAACTAAAAATAGAAATTGCTTTTTTTTTTCATCATCGATACACCTGAAATACATTTAGTCCCATTGCAATGCTTGAAATTTGACAAATTTTTAAGAGTTTAATAAATTCCATAAATTTTTTGGAAGTATGCGAAATGATAATAATTATGTTACGGATTGAGTTTTGATCTATTCATTATGAATAATTATGTTACGGTATTGAGTTTTGATCTATTCATTATGAATAATTATGTTACGGTATTGAGTTTTGATCTATTCATTATGAATAATTATGTTACGGTATTGAGTTTTGATCTGTTCATGATGAATATCAATGGAAGGAATTGAAGTGCAAGAATTTTCAATAACATATGTGATATAATATCATTAGTGTTAATTTACAGTTTTTAATTACAAAAATTGCGTAATATATCGTGTTTATTGGTAACTCCCGGATTTAGCCAAGTCCGATATTTGTACGATTTTTCTTTTTTTTTTTTTTGATCATATCGGATCTTCATTTCAGCATACTGAAAATTGAAATTTTTACGATCTGAAATTATGGTTTCTTCTCGAAATCTGATTATTTCCTGGAACTATTTCGATGACAAAGTGTTGCTAAGCAACCAATTGTCAACTCTGTTAACCATAAGGTATGCTTTGAAATTTACTTCCATAACAATTAGTTACTTTCTACTTAAATTGCATTCAAATATTTGCACTTCAATGATCGATCAATAATGTTAACAGATGAGATTTCCAATTACGATAATTGAAATTTCATTTTACAATGATAAATTTCTAAAAAAAAGAAAACACTTCAAATTTAGGTGAATTTTAATAAGAAATAAGACAAAAGAAGTCACAATTGATGGATTTAACTTTGACAAGAGTTGATTATACGCAAATTGGTGTGACATGCAAACGATCCATGCGAATCATTCCAGCTAATCAAAGTACAAAGAAGAAATCGAAATTTCTGGATAAAGTATTCAATTTTCTTCTTTTAATAGAAAAAGAAACTTTCCAAATTTTTGTTCAAATTTTCGATGTCATTCTTGAATTTCAGGTTGTTTGTGGTAGCCAAAATGGAACCCTTCTATGTTTCGGTAGGAAAGGTGATGAAACACAAGTATGATATTTGAAATTATTACTGATAATTAGGTATTATGATTTGAATGGAGCAGGATATGAGTGTAATAAACTTGCAAATGTACAATATCTTTCAGTTCAGTAGTCCGCATGGTAATATTAAGGCTAAAAAATCCAAATGATGGTTACGTATGTTTGATTATATTAATGTATAGGTGATTTTCAAAACGGCTTCTGGGCCAAAGATAGTATGCATTTGTTTGGGTGGTGCACTTGGAATGATACAAGATAAAATCTTTTGCGCCTATGAAGATCGTGTCAAAGGTTATACGAAGAAGGGCAAACAGTTCCTTGCATTTGATTCGAACATGATTGAACCAATATCATGCATGTAAGTTTCTGATAAGATTATTCAATTTCCAATTAAACTTTCTTCTTTTTAATAATAAAGAAATTTTTTTAATAACTGCAATTTACAATGTCTTTTCTTCTTCACTCTTCTTAAAAAAAAAAAAGAAAAGAAAAAAAATAAAATAATTTATTGCTCGAAACCGTTTAAAGAAATTATTCTGAAATTTGAAGAATTCAGGAATTAATAAGGGATTAATTAAATTTGGAATTTTCAAATTAGGAATAAATTAGTTTCTAAAGTTGGAGTATTTTCTGATTTGGAAATTATTGTAAACTTTAAACTTTTCAAATTTCTTACAGGTACATATATGGCGTTGAAATGTTTCTTTGTGGTGAACGAAATTTCAATCATTTTCATGATTGCATTGATGCTAATGTAAGTTCTTTAGTTGGATGAAATGCTATGCTATGCAAATTTTAACGGTACTTAAAATTTGTCATTATTTAAGAGGAAATTAGAGATGATAGTATGTACAAGATTAAGGATACTTATATACCTTCAAATATCACTCAGGGTTATTTATGCGGGGATCGAATTAATGACGTAATTTGTCTACCAGTTGTAGAAGGTTCATGGATTGGTCGAGGTATAACCCCTGTTATTGCATGCAATGATAAAACTATTAAGGTATGCTTTTCGTTCATTTCATATCATATCCTCAGCGATTTATGAATATTCCAGGCTCATAAAATATTAGAATTGTTGCTAAAGAAATTAAATTGGAATTTTATATTCATTTATTTATTTAAGGCAGTTAAAATTTTTGCCGAAAAGAACGAATATTGCTTATTTAAGTTTGTAAGAGTAAATTACAATGCAATAAATAATAATGATGTTAAATTAATTTTTGTTAAATTTCAGGTAATTGAGGGTAGCAAGCTGAGCTATGAAATAGGTTTGAGTGATACACCAAATGTGCTACATCTTTTTATGAATGATGGAGGTATGATTAATAATTAAAATGGAATTTTGCATTTTGAGATTTTAGGATACAGATAAATCTTTATGATACGGTCCCTTGCATGAATCTACATTGAAATAAATGAATTCTGATGCAATCACATTACAGGTTTTAACAAGCAGAAAGTTCTGTACGGCACCAAAGATGGTCACCTTGGATTGGTGGATTTATCACCAGAAAGTGGGACAATGCTATGGGAAATTCCGACAAAGAGTACAAGCGGTACATATTATCCTATTGTAATTTTAATTGATCAATTAAGAAACAATTTACAATAATGACAATTTAGTTTCTAAATTTTAACAATTACTATGTATGTGTGCTATAACAATACTCTGAAGGATACACAATGCTTAAGAATATATTATCGATTTATCCTTCTTCTTCATAGAATAATTCTTCTTGTCTAGAGAAATACTACTTTCAGCCATAACATGCATTTATTGTTATCCAATGACCAGTGCATTAACACCAAATATTATTATCGGGAAGGAGGATGGGTTTATTGAAATTTATACGGTTGATAACACTGATAAAGCTACTTTCTGCAAAAGTTACGTAAGTTCAATCTTTTTCAAATCAATTTAATCACTTACTATATATCTCTTCCCTCTTTTACTTCTTAGATCTTTCTGACCAATAAGTAAACATTCCAAAAGAAATTCTTGGAACTACTATACCTAAAGCTAATTTATTTCGAATTATCATTTTTATTCTTAAAGCAATGTGAGGATTGTGTGCTAAGCGTTCAATGCGGACGAATATCATCTCCCGATTTTGATGAAATCGTTGTTTCTACTCATATGGGTTGGGTTTTTGCTCTTACTACAGAACCCATCGCGAAACTAAATCCCACCGTGGCATTATCACCTCTGGTAGAGGTCAAGGTTCAACAACTTAGGTACCCATTTATTGCATTTATCAGTATATAATTTATATTGAGTTATTGTTTATTATTGATTAATCCATTTATCAGCACATTATTAATTATATTGATTTATTGTGTTCGGTCAGCGATTTCTATTCAAAATTAAATTCAAAAAATTTTGACTGATTACTTTTTCACTTTTGAATGATAAAATAAGCACTAACTTTTCTTGGATTCAATTATTTGATGAATAATTCATTCGAATTATTGCAGAAATGAAATTGAAAAGTTACAGCAAAGGATTGACAAAGAACAACAACGATATAATGAGATAATGATGGCAGAAGATACCGTTTCCGTATCAATACCAAATTTTATCGTTAATGATCAATTTAAACTTGATAAAGAAGCCGTATGCTACTCATTAATCATTGAGCTCATTATACCAATGGATTTCATCTTGCTTCAGGTTTCACACACAGCTTTAAGTATCATTCCAGCTCTAAGCACCATTTCAGGTTCTATCCACAGTATTAAGTACCACTCCAGCTCTAAATATCATTTCAGGTTTTATTCACAGCTTTAAGTGTCATCCCAGGTTTTACCGACAATTTTAAATATCCTTTTCTGCATAAATTGAAGAATTTAGTGAAATTGTTGCTTTTTCAATTTCCAAACCAATCGATTGCTGAATAGGTCAGATTGTTTTGACTTTTATTTGTAAATGCACGCCACTAATTTCCTTTCAAACTATTTAACCCGACCTTCCAGAGTGATGTAACCGTCGAGTTGCTTGATGTCGAGAAGAATGCAGCAATCGTTTCCATCACACCAATCGATGAAACAGTTATTTCTGGCTTTCTCTTTTTCATACTGTAGTAAATACCGTAATGCAATGGAAAATGTTGGCTAAAGCATTTAAGTTCATTCATGCATTAGTATTATGAGGATTAAACCAATTCAGCTAAATTGATCGATAGATACTTCTACCTTTAAGATTCATTCTGATAGCAAAAATAATTTCAGTCAAAAAATGCGCTGTTGGCGACATATCGCTGTCAGGCCAGCACAACAAGGATCGAAATTAAAATGCGCGCATTGGAAGGCCAATATGGAAATTTTAAAGCCTATATTTGCCCAAAAATCCATCCCAAAACATGTCAGGTCTCCATATTTCACACTGAAATTACACTGAAATATCGTTGATATATCTGATAAAAAGTTTGGATCATTTCATATTTCATGAATTCTATGCTGGATTTATTTTGTGCAAAGATGAGATTCCGAGCCAAGTATCGTTCTTTTCCGAAATGAAAACGTTTAACTGTTTAGGTACGCAATTATGAGATCAAACCCTTATCATTGCATCAGCGAGTGCATCAGTTTGATTTATCAAAACCAGCAAATGTATTGAAATTAACCGGAAATTTTTCGATCGCCGAAGCACATCAATGGTTGAATCTTCTGGTTTCGGAAATTCCGGAACGACCACCACCACAGGATTCTATAACATACAATTTCTCATCGGTTTTTATTGGTACACAAATGCAAGCTACATATAGGTTAGTTGCATTCATTCTTTAATGAAATTACCGCGTCATTTTTCTTTTTTTTTTGTCTGCTAAAATATCTAATAGTAGGAAAATTGCGCCATGACGTCATATAATCGCCTAAGTTGGAAAGTAATCACATACATCTCTTTTGATTCCTTCATTTACCATTAAAAGTTTCGATAGATTTATTCATCCGTTCTCCTTCTGAACTTGACGGATGCTTTTTTCAATATTCATATTGTTTATCAACTTTTCATCAATATTTCCCTAATCAGTGATTGAATTCTTCATCCACTGTATCATACTACTAACCCAATGATCATGTGTTGAACGTCCATCTTTTTGTTGACATCATTACTTTTTATGTCTTCACAACTATGTGGTAAATTTGATTAATTTATTTATCACAGCAAGTTTTGGTATACTTCCGAGGAAGGATTTGATTGTGGAAATTTTCAAAGTTAGCTAATAAATTCTACCTGATTCATTTATTAATTCATTTGTTGAATCTTAGATAACAAGCCAAAACACTTTATTTTACGTCTTCCTTCCTTAGTTCTAGTCGATTGGCACTACGGATAACTTCACGTTTACCCAGTTTTTATTTAATTATTACATTTATCTGTGGAAGAAGATTCTCATTTTCTTTCTACTGTTTGTGATACCGAGCTAAATACTTAAGATAACATTTCAGTAATGAATCAAATTTTATTTTAGCCGCGGTTCAGCCATCTTTTCTAGTGACAATATTTCGACCATTGCGATCATCGGTGATGTCTTGAGTAAAGAAGTAACCAAAAAACAAGTCAGAGTAGACATCCAGTATGGCAAGTATTAACGTCTTTTTATCTCTTGCAGTTAATCAATCTCGTACTTTTTGCATGGAAAGCCAGATTGGTCGAGGTAATCACCGATAACTCTTCAACTTACTTTTGAGAAGTTCTTACTATTCAAAAAAAAAAAGAAACAATGAATCATATGAAATCCAAATTTGGAATTTACTCACTGGCTATCATAATTTTAGATCTCAATGAGCAAAGTATCCCTCATGTGCTTCAAGTGCTTCATCCGAAACTTGATCATCATGCAAAGTTAACAAAAAAGTTTGAACTATGTCGAGCACTCAAAGTCTGTCTTGAGTTATTACTTCTTAATCATATTATTTCTCCATTGCTTTTCCAAGTTTAAATCGATTTCCTTACATTTCAATCCAAGGAAATTTGCTGAGTATAGCTATTTCTAAGTTGGCTTATAATTTAAAGTGAGAGAATTTCAAATGAACTTTCTACAATTACATTTTCAATTCTGACAAAAGAGCAGTACCATTCCTAGCAACCGGAATGAGAAAAAAGGAACTGGAAATCGTTTTTATAGGAACTGACGTATAATATCGACGACCTGTCCTACCTAACTGCCGATACAAAACAGATCATGGAATCATTTGATGAACTGCATAAAGAAATGGCTTCTTGTGGTACGCGTTTCGACCGTCTCACTAATATCACTGTGAATTTGTACATCGGTAAGAGGAATATAAACAATCCGGTCAAGAAATCATTATTTGGGATATTCACACAACTGAATAACATTCATATCAATTCTGGAAAAAAAAAAAAAAAAACTTTAATCCTTCCCTTCAGATAGAGAACGAATGTCCGGACGAAATGGGAAATCGAAAGTGGACGAGCTTCTCGATATCATAGCAAACTATGATCGTGACAAATTGCTGCAATTTTTTACGAATAAAACTTGACTTTCAAACTCTGAATTCAACAAATCATGTCAGCTGACGGAATCTTACCACCTTCCAGTTCTAAACTTAGCCATCAACTGGAAAAAATCCAAACTTGCAAATCCCCTCGTTTTTGAAGGCATGCACCAACTGAAATTGATTATTGTAACCAATCCATTATTGAATAATACTCATCTTCCACCTCCACCCTGTCAATACTTTCAGTGATAGAAATGACATATAACGCTTTCAATAATGTAAAAATATTACAAAAAATGAAGAGAATTACACCCATTGTTTTGTTCCATTCACCATAAAACGGTAAGTTATCTATTTCCGAAAAAAATTTGTCTAAATTGTCAACTACAACAACAACAGAAACGAAAATTTTTTTTTAAACCGAATATAAAAAATGTTACCACAGCTTGTAACTCAATCAAAAAGTGAGCAAAGTAAGTTGAAAGGAAAACATTTGCGAACATTTTTTCTGAAAATTTGAAAATCCCACAACTTATAAACTCTCAAGTAAGAATCAAATTTCGAATAAACCGACAGAAGGGGTGGTATAGAGATTTTTGCTAAACAAAAAGCCAGCCATAAGGAACATTTAATACAAGAACAAACCAGCATGGAAACTGATCTTAACTGAAATGAACTCAATTTGAGTACTCTAACAGTTAATAACAAAGTAATAACAGAACAAACAAATCAAAATAGTTAAAATGACGGTTACTGATGAAAAGTCACAAGAAGTGTGACAATAGCAATAGTAACAATACTTCGACTTAGCTGTATCACATAGAAGGAACTGAAACATGCAAAATCTCGTCCTAACGAACAATGAACCCTTGAAAAGCATAGCAGCAGTGAAGACAGAGAGAGATAAAAAAAACCCTCAACAAAAAAAAAAAAACCCTACAAATGATAAAAAGAACACAGATAATCAGAGATAACCGAAAAAAAAACTATCATTCTACCATATCACCAGATCAATTAGTAACCTATATGCAATTAATTTCAATCTGCATAATAAAGTGCAAGTTCCTATAACTATCGTATATGGATTATAGCAAAGGACAAGCAAAAATCAATTACAGCTTGGATAATCGAAATCATTCGAGTTTACAGTACGACACTCTCGATATATCTCTGAGATGTAATCCCAAGCATAGCTGTTCGAAGATCGTAAAATTACTTACACATGACGAAATAAATGTGAATTTGAAATGCAATAACTCAAAAAAGGAAAAATAATTCAAAGGTAAAACTATGCAATGTTTGTAGAGCAAGAAAAAAAAATAACACGATTCCCGACAGCATGAGGCAAATATAGATTTATGTAGCGTATCCAAAAGAAGCTCACCAAGTGGAAGAAATCCTTGGAAGAAATAAATTAAATAAAAATAAAAGAGAAATTCGACGAGATCCATTCAAGCAAACATCATCGGATATCACCACTCAACGAACCAACACATTCGCTTGTTGCTTCTGCTGCTGTTGGTTAACTGTCGACGTAGCAGTGGAACCACCGAGATTGGAAGCACTCTCTTCTAACTGTCGAATTGCTTCCAGAATTGTATAGAAGTTTGAATTCAAATTGGCTTCAGAGGCCTTCTCCAGAGAATTAAAGAGAAAAGGTGATGGTTGTGTAAGTAAATCACCGATCGGTGGCGGTTGTGCTTGTGATGGTGAAGGTTTTCTGTCACCGGTAAAACATGTCTCATTGCTAGCTGCTATTGTCGATACTGCTGTTTCCGATGCCAAATTACCCGTAAACATGCTTAAATCGAAACCCGTAGTTTGGAGTGATCCAGCATTACCAGTACCATTATCATTACCAGTACCACAACCATTACTACCTATTCGTGCATTGTTTAGCAGATTATCGATCAAAAATGCAGGCGGTAAAAGTCCTGAAAAAGAAAAAGGCAATTTTGAGCCCGAAATAAGGAAAACTACTCTAGAAGAAAATGAGTTCTATTCAAATGATGTAGTAAAAGCCAAAGTAATGCGGTGAAGATAAAGCCATCTTGGTATTTCCACTGTCTTCCAAAAATTTTGGAAAACTTCCGAAAAATTTCTTTTCGATTGGTTTGAATTTCATAAAACTTTCAAGTTTCCAAATTAGTCATTCAATCAAATAATTTTTCACAATGCAAATGAACGCAGTTCCGTCCTTTCGAAATTCATTTAGAAAATGGGCGGAGAAGAAAATGGAATTCGACAATTTTTAGTGTCGCTAAGGTTGAAATGTTGAAAAGAAAGCTTTTCAAAAACTCCCACGAGACTCTTCTAAATTACACCAGAACCTAATTCAATCGCACATACAATTCCGATGCTAAGCAGAACTGTTAAGAGGTTTTATAAAAATTAAAAGCAAATTTAATCAAACGAATCAATATTTCAATGAGTTTACTATATGGAATCCACCAGTATTGTTGATTATCATTCGATGATGCAGTTTCTGACACTAAATTTTCATATACTATAGAAGCGTTCCCAACAATGGGGACCCCCCAGAGCACAACAATTACCATTTAAAAGTGGATAAAGTGAAATAGCTGAAAGGAAACAGTTCACTAATAATAAATTGTTTAAATCCTAAATTTCAAAAGGGAACCTGTAAATCCGCGTGTGTGTAGAACTGGTGGTACGACATTCTGCAGCGCAATAGCCGGATTAACTACTGACGAGTTCGGTTTCGAAAGGAATTGTGAAAGCACCGGAGAATTCGTCCATAAATTAAACATTCTCTCATAAAGGTGTCGCAAACGACGCTCATGTTCCAATGCAGCCGTTAGCTCACCTATTACACCACGTTCCCGCATGTTTTCATCTGGAAAAAAAGAAATGTAACCAAAAAAAAGAACAAAGCAGTTTCAAATGAACAAAGAAGTTTCATTCCTTTTATGTCCATCGCAGAAATTTATTGAGAAATCATGTGTCTAGAAATAGTTGTGTTGCAGACATTCAAGAAGCAAACACTCAGAGAGGAGTACAGCAGCTCTATAGTGTGTAACAATCCTTCTAAGGCAAGAAATTTTTTGTTCCCACACATCTTTTTTTTTCGACACCGTGCATAAGCTTTATGTGATAAGAAAGCACTGTTCAAACTTGGTTAAGTATTCCAATGATAATAAAGTTACAGAATGGAAAAAGGAAATTCAATTTCTCCTTTCCCGTTATCAATTCGAACAAACCCTGAATCTTTCGTTTTTTTGCATTTATAACTGTTTCTTTCTCTTCGATGAGTTTCATTTTCTCGGCACGCAATGTCTGAATCAGTTCGACTGTATGCTGTAGTATTGCAGCCTGAAATTCTACATTTAACGAGAATAGCACAGTAAAGAAAATATACCAAACATTCCTTTGTTACTTTCAATATGCTTTTTTTCTCCACTGCTGGTTTCCCTTGAAATGTCAGCAGTTACGGACGCAGAATGTCACTTGCCTGTGCCCATCGAAAGATACATCATAATACATTGTATCGTGGCAATAAGCCAAATTACTATTCTCTATATTTATTGGACAGCAGTAAGGAAATATGGAAATCATTTTTTTTTTTCAAAATTAAGACATTCATCATTTTCTCCTTAGCGACAATTTAACGAGGCGTGAAATAACCAGAAAAAAAGGTTCACTTTGCTCAACTTTTCGCCATCTCTTCTAGGCAATAGTAACTTCAGTGATTGAAAACCGGCGTTGATACTTTGCATACGACGACGTTCGTTGCAATTGGCAATTTGACGACGAAGACGTCGATCCGTTGTGTCGATATTACCGCCCATCGGCGGTGAAATGGGATCATTCGGTGGCTCACTACTGCCCGTATGATATGATGGCGACTCGCTGAAATTGATCTTAAAAATTATGTTGCAAATTTCGATAAAAATAAGAAGCGATGGTTCGACTAACTACATACAGTAACATAGCAAATAATGATGCGAACTTACTGAGATATGAGACAAAGAGGATGATAAATGGAACGTAATTGTTCCATCAACTTTTAATTTAAACTCAAAACTTTGTACCCCCAACCGAACATTAAGGAAACGAACTGCTGACCAAATATATCAAATGAGCTTTGCAGACAACATAAACAATGATCATCTTTCAGGAATGATGGATGGTGAACATTGTCTTAACTAATTCTCCCGGTTCTCCTTTGAATGGACCCGAGCAGTGAGACGCCAAAATTCTTGCTCGGAACGTCTGCAGGGCTACGCAGAAGATGGTGCGCAGCATTGAGAAGCAGTTCCTCTTCTTTTTTCTTCCGTTCTTTACCGTTTCTAATTATCGAATACTTTTCAAATAATCTGACTCTAAGGTTCCAGGTAGCAGCAGGGTTCCAAACCTAATTGGAAATGACTGGTCAGGCACACCTTTGATCATATTACTCTTTTTTTCCAGTTGAAAAACACACAACTGCAATTACGCAAATGCACCGACGGGTGTATAGCTTCGAATATTCCGTCTCAGAACATAATGGCAAATTTAGTAGTTGCGTGATTACTAATCACGAGGATATTTCTTCAAATATTTAAACAATCTTGCAATATATATATATATATATATATATATATATATATATATATA
>NW_018108184.1:595051-624763 GCF_000183805.2 Loa loa | reverse complement strand
ATTTCTTCTAAATTAATTTAAACTAAATACTTGCATATATATATATATATATATATATATATGAGAAAAAAAACTAATTTAAATTTCATTCTTAATAGGAATAACATTTTATACAATTTCACTGTATAGTACAATATCCCTCTTATCCTTACAGTCGCTAAATCCCCATACTACTACCAAACTGAAACTGTCTCCCATCCCTTTCATTAATTCTCACCCTTAGACTTGACAGCTAATTCCTCTTTGCTTATATTTATTTCTATTTACTTTAAAGCAACCTAACTAATGGATGAAATTACGGTTATTAGACTAAACCTATTAGTTCTCTTTGAAAAACTAATGCTGAATCGCATCGGTGACGTCTCAACCGGTTATCCGTGCTGGTTCCCTACTCGTCATCACAATTATAAAAACACGTAACAATACAATTTAAGGTCATCATAACATTCAAACATGAAACCGTCCACGCTTATTATCTCGATATGATGTGAGCAATGAATTTACATGATACATTTTTATACTCCCTAAATTCGTGTCATGTGAGAGTACAAGAAACAAAACATGCTGCTAAAATGTCGCTGAAATAGCGTACATACACATACACATACGCACATACACGTACACATACACATACACACATACATACATACAGATACATACATACATCACCATGGTCGTTTACAAGCGCTGCCAACAGTTACTACTACCACTACCAGTATTGCCATCGGCATCAAAAGAACTACAAAAACAATGACGAGCTGCCCGGCTGTCCTGTGATCAAAAAGTGGACCACTCACTCATCAGTCATAGACATACACATACATACATACATACACACACACATACATCATACACACACACATACACATACATATACACATACATACACACACACATACACATACACACAGACAGATGTGCATACACAGATACATAACATAAATATATGCCTACACAACGATTGGTTTTAAAACTGTTCGTCATGAAATGGAGGGAAAAGGAAGGATAAAGGAGGAGGTAATAAGGTAATTTAGATAGATCATTTCGTAACATTGCAAAAGGACATTTGCACCTGTTAATTCCATTCATACATCATTTTTTTTTTCCTTCAAAAGTACATTTATAACAAGCGAGCCTAATCTGACCAAGTGGTTTGATTTGGCCTAACTTAGCTTGGCTCAACGAAACTTTGCAACTCATAGCCATTTGTCTTCCTGTTGATTTTCCGCTCTATAAATGATATTCCTGAAGTGCTACACAAAGACATTAGCTAAATAATACTACAAATGAAAGGACTGATACTCTTCCCTTCTATATGATTATTTTATTCATAAGCAATAGCCTTGGCTCATATCCAGATAAGCCCTTTCTTCCTGCAGCTATTTAAATATCCTCGTACAAGATGTAATTTTCTTATTATAAGCAAACCCGGATAATCTTACTACACTGAACGTCCAGTCAATAAATTACTGCATTATTCAGCAATCCTGATCCCCTATGCGATACGTTAAAAATGATTGGACGCTCATTTACTTCACCGCATGAATCACTCAACCAAACTATTTCAAAGTGTGATGAAAACATGAAGCGATAGAAAACTGGACACTCAATACCGACGTCATGTGACTACCCGCATACGGTATGATCATCCTTAGTCTTTCCATTTTTGAAGAAGTAAATGAATCGTAATCCACTATGGGTAAACGGAACAGTAACCGGAACTACGGCAATATAAACATACGTCCGGGAAGCATTAGCATAAGCAGTTTATCGCTGATAAAGGAATGGTAACTTATTTGTTTAGTGGAATGTAATAACTATTTTTAGCATGTATCATACAAAAGAAATAAATTGCAGAAGATCATTCCGAATAAAAAATAGCTTTCAAATATGAGAAACTTTTGTGTCAGAAAGAATTTTGAATCGAATTAATATCACTATGAACAATCAATTAATCTCCCATCTATTATACCACAAAATAAAATACATTTCCATTCTGTATTCAAAACAGAAAATTGAACACGAAACTCTATGATTCCAATTAGTGATCCAGAAAAGAAATAGAAAGTAATGGTGACAGAGTAATAATGAAGTTATGAACCTCCTATGAAAGTGAGTAGAATATCGTTCTTCATCTTCATCCGCACTGCTGTTACTGTTATCTTTAGTTCTTACTATTGAGACAGCATCGATTGTACTTCCCAGATGTGCCACATATTCATCCTTCATTTTTTTTTTTTTTCTGCTCTCCTTGTACTAAATAACAACAAATCAATGAGTTGAAAAGTTTACCAATTAAAATCAATCGTATCGGCAAAATAGCAAAACAAATAACGTACGTTGGAAAACACGATATACGTATAATAAATGTTTCACGGATCAATCGATTGGTAAAAATCTTCCCAACCTGATTAAGCAAATTCCGAAACACATTTACGGTTATGGTTATGCTGAAAGATTTATCACCGTTACTGATACATAATTAAATGACAATATAGAATGAAACATGACGAAAAGTCTGCCTTTGAATTAAAAGGCAAAGTATGCATTTGCTTATATGACAGATCAGAATGTTAAATTTTGATTATTCTATTACGGAATTACTATTTTCTAATATTACGAGTAGTTGGTGACCAATTAAGCACATGATTACCAATCAGTTTCCTGCTATATTTTAATCCTTCAAAGCATCTATCCGATGAAGTCAGAGAGACTGCGAATAGAATCCTATGATCCAGTAAGGGAATTATTGCAGGTCTACACTAATAATTAAATGCAAAATACACTTTAATGTAAAATTTCCCGCGGGAAATGAGTACCGGTAAATCTCACCAAATTGTTCACTTTAGATGCGAGTTAATAACACGAAGATGAATATTTGATTTCATCAGATTTTTTAAAGTTTTTCGAAATTCAAAAAAAGTGTTCGATATTTTTCAAAACATCGAAAATGAGCCTGAATTTGCTGCTTTGAATAAACACTAAAATCCAAAAATGCTCTAAAACCATGGAAATTGAGAATATGTGTGTGTATGTGTGTGTGTGTGTGTGTGTGTATGTGTGTATGTGTGTGTTTGTGTGTACATGTGTATGTGTGTGTGTGCACATGTGTATATGTGTGCATTTGTGTGAAACCAATAAAAATGACGAGAAGGGAAATGTAGTAAAAATGATGCTCATATACAACGGCGCCGGGAGCATTTTTATAAAATTAGAGTGAGGCCACGATGGTGTGCCATCGCATTCATCTGTCTATGGATGGGATGCTATTTCCCTTCCTTCCCATGCAGTACCATCACTGCCGTTCTATTCGTCCTTCCAGCTGATCACCAGCAGACGGCACCACCCTCCCAGCTGTCACAGACACACACACTTTAGTATTTCATCAAAAAAAAAAGTGCCAAATAACATTTGGTTTAATCTCGTCCAATGATGTATATATGTATGTATGTGTGTGTGTGTGTATGTGTGTGTATGTGTATGTGTGTGTGTGTTGTGCGTTTCTGTCTACAACCGATGTGCCATCATGTCAGTGTAATATACATTGATGCATAAAAGATTTCATAATGGTTGAAGGGAAAGAATAGAGATGTTATCTAACCTAGTACTACTGCTACTGTTACGATGTTAACTACTAAGTTGGATGAGATGAAGTGTTACAAGATATGACAAAGAAAACCTCTATCATACCGGTAATGCTGACAGTTATCTTTATCGTATCATTTCTCTATTACAGTACACTACGACAGTATCATGTCCATAATTTCTTGCGGTTTATATGTAAGGTAAGTAGGATTACAATCTTCAGGTTTACATTGAGTTGTTCCATTCTAGGAATCGATAAATCATTGTATTTGAAGAAGTAAATCAACCACTGGATTAAAGAAATGACTCTTTGCAAAATTTGAATTTGCTTAAACATACATGGTACCCATATGGAGGAACACAAATAAACGTGCTGTTACTCTTAGTAACATCACTTGCTACTGATCTACATCAACTTAACTCTCTAACAATACAATCTCATCAATCCAATTGCATTTGCCAAAATGATGGCAGGAAATTCGAACTTTAACAGATCTATTACATTTTGTATTTACTACCATATAAGCTATTGAAGAAGAGAAGACAGAAGGAATAAGTATAACAATTCGAAATAGATGAATATGAAAGAAAACTCAGATGCAAGGATTAAAATCTGAAGGTCGACATGATTTGTAAAATAAATTTCAGAAAACAGTATTTCGAATGTTCCCAAATATTTCATCGCCCGTGTTTGTACGGTTTTTTCGCTCAAATAATTTCAGGTAGATTTATTCTAATGTTTTCAACCTATTTGCGTTGCTTAAGGAAAGCAGTTAATTAATCAAGAGAAACAGTTCCGTCATCTTGAGGGAAAACTTCGTCTCCATATTCTTCCATATTTCCCACTTTATCATACAGTGGTCTTCACTTTTTAATTACTCAATACTCTCTGAATTTTCTTTCGGTTATGATGCAATATAACTTCCTCCTTTTCTCAAAAAGGTCAAACAATGTAAATCATTAGGCAGTAGCATTTAGTTCACTTGATGATTAAGTTTCAGTTAGATAAGTGAACTACATTATACCAATACCGATCGAGATAAAATGGATGCTGATACTGAAGTAGACGTTTATGTCATAGAAAGTTTATATCATAGAACTGAAATAATAAGATCACATTTAATCTGTTGGCATAACAGTGAACATAAGCAAAATATAATAGTAAAATCATTGGAACCCAAAAATCAGGCATCACAGTTGTTGGGTCGAATTACCATTCCACCTGGCTTCGTCATCTGAATGTGAAGAATCTTCTTCGTTACGAAATCTGCGAAAGTTACCTTCCTAAAGTGATTTTTTTTTTTTTTTTTTTAGTACTCACATTCTAATTTTATTCCGAAAAATACTGTGCATTTATGATAAAACTCTGATGAAAGCAAGAATTTAGACTATATTCAACAAATTTGTTCTTACATGTCCAACATGGTCTCGATGGTGGCCATCACTACGCTTTGCTCTGTGAACTTTGCTCGACCCAGTAGTAGAGTTGTTGAATTTAGTTGCACCGGTGTGCGGCGATGTAGAACCGTTATAACCAACTAGATAACGCAGGATACGATATAAAGCTTGGAATGGAGCTGCAACAGTATACTGAAGTAATTCGATCCATCTGGAACCACCATAAGTAGTCACTATTCGCTTACGTTTCTAAAACGGTAATTTGTTGAAATTCATAAAAAAAAAAAAAAGAGAAAAAATTCTGCTGAAATTCAGGATAATCAAAGTGCACATGAAATACTGCTGGAAATGCCTAAAAAAGCAGCGAAGGATGAAATTTCCCAAAACTTTTTTTTGAAATTTAGATGAGAACGGAATTGCCTACACGATCTAAAGGTCACAGAAGCAATGCTGTTTACTTTCCGTGAGTACGACTATGATCTTGCAATATTTTAAAAATCTGATGACATTTTTCGCCTACAACCAATAACGAAAAAAACATGTGATGAATGCACATAAACTTACAGAAAGTATGAGGACAGTCGCGGATGGTGTTAAACCCAGTTCAGCAAATGTTTGCGTGATATCAGGAAACTCTCGTCTTGGATACATTTGCACTATATAAAAATCATCACCCTGACGTCCATCCTAAAATGAAAAAGTATCCAAAACTAACTCAAGGTAGCAAAAAAATATCATTAAAAGAACATAAAAACACTTGAGTGCGTCAGAGATCAACATTGAAACTATAGTTGTCATACCTTCTTGATTACTTCTATAAGTTGAGAAAAGATATCTGTAGAAGCAAACTGATGTACCAACGTGGAGCCATCGGAAAACTTGCACTGGATGCGACATCCAGCACTTAAAATTTAAATATATGTATAGAATAAAATATGTATGTTATCTGTGAGTAAAAATCTTAGGATCATCGAATCTTAGGATCTATTCAAACATTCAGTGTACCTCATATAGAGAAGCCGGAAGTCATTTAAGGCCGTACTTCGAACCGAATGTTGAATACAGCCATAAATGGTAAAAAGTGAAGAGGCACACCGTGCTAAGAGTAGACTATTTAACTTGATTCACGTGAGTATAAAGAGAAAAATACCTGTCTGAAACTGAAGACTGCATATTAGTCTGATGTTCTGCAAACTTTGCTTTCCGCTCTTGCTCCAGAACGCTGCCTAATATCCCATTCATTCGTTCTTCTCTAAAAATATTCCAGCAAACTTCTTGTTGAATACTTGCTTAAGTGGTTCATTATAACATTATAACAAGTGGTTCATTATGAAAATTCCCCCATTGTACTTTCTTGTTTTATTCCATATACTTACTTGTCTGCCTTAATCTGCTGACGAATTTTGTTTAAGTAAGCTTCTTGCTCACGTTTTTCGCGATTCTTCTGTTCCACCATCTCGCGTCTCTCGCGTTCCTCACGCGACGCCTTTAATATGTAGTGTAATTTACCATCATAAATACTGGAAGCTAAAGACGCTGCTGTGGTTACAAATTAACTTTTTAGGCTTAAACTTGAATAAAACTATAAAATTATGCAGAAAATGTGTGAAAACAAAAAACTCGAGCCTGTCACTAACTTTGGCTTCCACCATTAACTTGCCCAAATTTCTTCTCTCGATCTCTTTCTGATTTTCTTCATTTTTTTTCACAACTCCGTCTTCTTTACGTTTCTTTTCAAGTAGTTCATGCGCTCTAAAAAAAAACCTAAAACTGTGTGAAACAAATACAAGTAAATAAACCAACGTGTTTCTTAAAATTATTATGTTTTAAAATCCTTGCAGATATCTCGTGCTGGCAAATTAAAAAGCGAAGTTTTAAATTTAGTGAACAAGCTTTTATATCAATTAAAAATTACCTTTTTATCTTTTCATCCATGTTGACAGCAGTAGATTCTTTTTTTCCCGTCTCTTTTTCATCTGGTTTACTAGCTGTAGTTAATGTGGATGATGAAGACTGGTGGGCAGCATTCAAAGTCTGTAACTTGAAACACTGAAGTCGGCATCAGGATTTCCGGATCTCCATGGATTGCCTAGTGTCACAATTACATAAGTAGTAAGTTGTTCACAATTTTTTAGATCAGTTACTGTAAGCAAGTAAGAAGTGAAATTGGTAGGAGTGAAACAAATAAAGCAGAGACAAAATTAAATCACGATAGATATTTGAGCAAGACAACAGTTTCTGGAAATATTTTAACTATGCAAATTACATGCCTTCATAGCAATCTTAAGTCTCTGTGCAAAGATTTCTTCATTCAGTTCTTCAGTGACTGTAATAACATCCAGAGGTTTTCCTTTCAAATCAATAACATATGATGCTGGCACAACAAACACAGGATCTAAAATCAGTTCAATTATAAAATTTCATTCAGATGACTTCTTTTTGTAAAAACTAGAAAATCAGGAACGAAGCCAATATCAAGGAATGCGTAATTTAACTAGAATGGTTTAACAATAGTGATTACGTCTCTTTCAAGGAACCTATAAATAAGCAAAGTGAAGTTAAGGCGACATAACGAAATATGCTCCGTTTCAGTGACAAATAACAATAGAAATATAATTTGTAATAAGAAAACTAACATATCTGTGCAAATTGTTTTGCCGTCTCGGTCCCTTGGAAAATACGTATGCCGACCAAAGCTGGTTGGCAAATATTGTTATCAATATTACTCCAGAGCTGGGCCATTCGCATACTTTGTTCATCTTTATTCTCTGAAATAGTTGCAATCAGGAAATTCTATAAGAAATTTAGAATATCATATTATCAATGCCATTCACCACTGGTATTAGTGTCAATGATGAAAATTTGTGTAAACTCTTGAAGGCAAAATAGATAGGAAAGCGTACACCTATTTTTTCCCATATCATATGTATGTTTTCCAAATATTCTATCTTTTTCCCAATGAAAATAGGACATATGCTCAATTCTTCGTGATTTTACTGGACTATTTCCGCATTTCATTGTTTAAATATGTATTTAACATGTATGTTAGTCAAGTTCAATGCCTCACAAGTCATAGCTAGATCCTGGATTTTTATAGGAGAAACGTACGCCATTTTGATGTCATTTCCAGTTTCCTATCGATAATTTCAATTCCAATATTAATTTAAACATGAGGTAATGATTCGCTTACCTGGTGGTTGTTGAATATTGACGATGAAGAGCGCATTCTGTTGGCGGCTTATGGCAATCGCTTCAGCAATTCCGCCCTCAAACCATTTCATATTTTCTCTTCTCTGTCTGTAAATGGAATATCAATTCCTCCTATTCAAATGTACCACTTTTCACATGTAATAACAATTAAATCAGACAAGATAAACATATTACATCCAATTCGTCCCATTTTAAATGACATTATGATTGTATGTTTTGTCAAATCCTGTCGTCTCTTCATCCACCTAACTCTTTCTCCTACTCTCCATTACTGATAATACTGCTACACGCAGCTAACTTCTAATCCTATCAATCTTTATGTCCAACGGTATTTCCCAAATCTTATTACTCTCTCTACCCCTCGAAACACTGCACTATTTCACTCTTTCCTTAAATTATTTCCAATCTTCCGTACACCTTATTTTCACAAACTTTTGGAAGACTGGTTTGATACAACAGAAATGGCTCTGTGCAATTGTGTCGTCTAAGCACATCAATATCGATTTCTGCAGGACGATTATCGTGACGTCTGTATTGCGTTCGCGTGTCACGTACGCCTGACCTACGTGCTCAGTTGCATCTGCTGACTATTCCACGTCTAATGCAAAGTTTGTTAAAGCCAAGTAGTTTAAAACAAGTGTTTGATTTGATCAATAAAAACTGATATGTGTGAAAAGTACGTGGGGCGTGGACCTGATAGGGTCAGAATCAGTGCTTCCAAATGTCAGCAGTATGTGAAGGACTGAAAGTTTGATACAAGTCGAATTTCAGAGCGGTTATGGAAAAGGAAAGCATCGTGGAGAGGCAAGAACAGAAGCCGGTGATGGGTGATACTCAGTGTGACAAATACAACCTGGTCGATTTTAGCCTGGAAGAGGTTGAAGAGGAAATTCGTCTCGAAAAAATTCGGCAAACGTCGCTTAAGTTTTCGTGGGATTATTTGTCACAACTTTTACGTCGAAATCTTATGGTGTGTTTTCTTCGTGACATTCCTTTGCTATTTCAGAGTTATAAAAATTGTGGACTTTGGGAACTTTTTTTTGTGGATCATCATGTTTTGAAAGGGAATTCTGCCACAAATTGCTTATCTCAAATTTAAGAATTGACGTGGAATCGCATAAATTTTCAGTGGTTCTTCCTTGCTGGAAATCTGACTTGCATTCCTATAGGGGTTGTTCTTCCCTTACCTTGCAGCATTTCTTTTTAACTACTCTAACAATTACGTGAGCGGAAGTGAATTCAATATACAAAGGAGAGATGGATTAACTGCATTGCTCTTTGGTTTATTTTTGAAGTTTTAGTACCACTTGCTTTCCATGTCGGGATTGGAGTTATTTAAAGCTTGGCAGATTAAAAAACAAATAACAGTTTGAAGAAACCTAATAAACTGGGGAGTTTATAATATCTTGCAGGAGAAACGTTTTGTACTCAGTGCTGATGATAAGGAGGACTTGATGCAAGCAGCTGCTGATATGAGGAAACATATGCCGTCGGATAGTGATCGCGATTTATCAACACATTTACGACATCTTGCTGAAAGCTTGTCGTAAGTATTACGTGCTAATAAGATGAATTATGAAATATCCTGGAAAATAGACAAAATATAGGTGTTAATTCTAACATTATGTGGAAATTATCTGAACGCGCGATTTGTGCAAGCACCGGACATTTTTGTATTATCATATCTCAATAATATAGCTCTTTATTCAATATTTTTATAACCCTTTACTTCAGAAGTGATTTCCAAGCTCATCCAGGGTACAAGATTCGGAATGCAGATTTCTCACTTGAAATTGCTGTTTCTGCTGATGGTCAACAAATCACCAGTTGTTCAGTATCCTGGTTTGGTGAGCGGGCAGTGGAAGCGCAAGCACTTCGTCTTTACGTTTCTCGAAACAGATGGGATCTTGTACATACAGCACTAACAACTATGTTTCACCTTGTTCCATCAGATTTGTCAAGGTGATATTATGAATTTCTCTCCGTATGATTATCTTTGCTGCATGCTTTCTCACTTATAACCTCCATACCTTTTTTAACACATCTTTTATGTACTGATATCTTATCAAAGTTTTATTAAAATCTGTTCAAGTGAAAAAATTTTTTTATTTCAGGGACGAAAAGATATACTGTTTGCGATCACTGGAGTATGCTGAAAAAGATCTGCTGAATATGTCTGGAAGTGCTCCGTCAGTTTTTGAACAAATAAACGGTAGTATTTTGGGTCTCTGTAAGCCGCGAACTGAATCAACCCCATTCACCATTTATCCATTCGTCGAACCTGTAGTATTCTTGGATGCTGCTTCTGGTGTTATCATATCTCCTACTGATGAGCAAGGTAAGCTGCTTTATTCTGCAAAGTCTTTCGAAAACCTTAGGTTTGGGATACTTTGTAGGATGTAATACGTAAAGCTACCTAATGTAACGAATGCTGCATATGAAATTTTAATTCAGCACTGTTGTAGATTACCAAGCTTTGGTCAGTACTTCCACAGTTAGGACAGCTTAATTGTTTCTATTTCTGCACAGCCTGCTTCCGTAGCCCACTTTTGAGAGATAAGGGTAAATGGCAGAGACAGTAGTCACGCTTGAGACTGTGCGGGACTTCTTTTTGCATTTAGATTGGCTGAATTTGATGTCTTTCTTTCATTAGGGTTCAGTCATGATATTGACGATATTGTCCTGTCAAACTTGAGACAGACATTACATTATCATTCACTAGTTTCAGTGTTGTATGATGTGGAGCCGTATCTTCAATTATGCATTGTCTCAAGTTCAACCCCGAACTTCTTTTCCGACACTATACTTTTTGCACAGTATGCACTTTTTTTTTACATTTTTTCTGCATTAATATTTACACATAGATGATTTATTTCTATGAAGATTTAACTACATCAATGATTCTCAATAATTTTGTAGTGGAGAATGGCGCAATGCTGTGTCCGGCCGTCAGTTACCGGCTGCATTTTGTTTACGGTTTTCAAGACCAATTATATTTTCATCAGCTGCAATTAAAAAGCTTTCTAAGATTGCATCAGTTCAGTTGAATGTTGAAGGCTCATACAATCTGTATCAATATCTATTGAATGAAAATGAAGTAGGCCCTCTTTTCTGTATTTGTTTTAAAGAATTTTTAGATATTTGAAAACCAGTGTTTAATATAAAAGCATTAAATTGATTTGTTTCTTTCGATTAAGTCAAGTGTGAGCACACATGAATTAGGAGCTTACGCACTAAATGACCCGCTTGAGTGATTTGTTATTGGACTTTTTGCCCCGCTTCAGAACCTTTAGCGATGAAAGAAAACAGATTTTTTTGTCGTCTGCTTTTTTTCTGATACTCTTCTCTGGATTTTTTCCAGATTTTTTATATCTTTTCATCTTTCTTACCGATAACTGATTGAATTCTTGCAGGAATGTCATGATCTTTTTGTTCGTTTACCAGGTTGTTCTACGCAACACTATATTTTTGACGACTCCATGACGTCTTCGCAGGAAGATGGCATTTTGAGACAGGTAAAGTGACTACCATGAGCAAATTTAAGCATGAGTGGTTTAATTAAAAACTGTCTATGAATGTCTCACAAGTTTCAAAAATTTCGAAATTATGTTCCTTGTTAGAATTCAAAAATTATATCGTAATTAACTTCAAGATAATTCAATTTTTGCAGATACCATTCGCTCATTTGCAAGATGTGGTTTTTCTTGTGAGCATTATTCGAACACAACTGGCTCATAATGCCTTCTTCGAAAGCCTTGTGAGAGCACATAGTCGTAGTGCATGTGTTGATGAAAATGTTGTTGATATCCACATTGCATCTTCGTACATCGACTGTTTTGATCTTCAGTTCTATCTGAAAAAGAATCTTTTTATAGGTAATGCTTCCAGAGACATCGTTTTTTGTTCGGAAATTCTTTTTTTTTTCACTACCGACTCTTCAAAGTTTGAGCTTATTGTTCATTAGCAAAAATGCAATTAAAATATTTGAAAAGAAGTAATCACCGAGACGACTTCTTCGAAAATTGTGGACTAACATGGAATTCTTATTGGAAAAAGGCAGCTAGTGGTGTTACTTGAATGCGGTCACATCGCAGTAACTTTGAATCTATAATGGGCAAGCTAAGGATTATGCTGAAATCATCTTTAGCGACTGATTTTTCGAAAAACTGAGAAATATATTTCCAGCCCGTGTTGCTGTGTCACCATCAAAAATTAATGTTTCATTGGAATGTGTAATAAATGGAGCGGTACTTCCGGAATCCCAACATGCCACAGCCATTCTTGCGAAGTGAGGATTTGATTTTCAACATTTGAATATCTTGAAATTGTAAGTTGCCGAAAAATTCTTTTGAAAAAATATTGTTGATTTGGGATGGTGACCATTTCAAAAACTTGTATTGAAATCTTGGGACATTGTGCGCAGCGTCTGAATTATAGTCATAAGTCATATTTTTTAAGAACCTATTTTAATTAATGCAGTGAAATTTAATGGTTTTTTTTTCTGCAGGAGTTGGTCGTTGGCAGTAATGATGCGAAGTGTTTTGCGGCGTGGAGGGGCCATTTCGTTGGCTGCGCTTGAAAAACCATTTGTGATGAACGAAAATGTTGATAATAACTGCGACGTTAAAATATCACAATCTTGGTTGTTTGTTCCAAACATAATGGACAGCAGCATTAACTACAACAAAACAGAACACGAATACGTGGTGGATGAACGAATTAATCTTAATTGTTCACATGATAGCAACACCTTAGGAAGGCAGTCACCACTGTCTTTATTAGCACTTTTCAAAGAGCTTGAAAAGATAGAAGAACTGATACCACCTCAGAAACCCATGAATGGAGCGCAACAATGTACGGCACCTCCACGTAACGAAATGCTTGCACCACGTACAAATCGTATCCATTCTGAAAATACGATGACGATCAATGCCTTCTCTGTCCTGGTACATTATTTTTGTTCTAAATTTTCCGAAAATTCTGGGGTTTATATTCAGTGCTGGGAGTTTTAAATTTAATGAAAATGAATACGACCGGCTTTGATCATTTATGATTATAATGAATTAGCATAGACTAGCAGTTTGTACATTTAACAACGACAGAATAGTAAGATTCCAGAACACTACTGAGTATCATTAAAGGATGCGACCGAGGTGATCGAATCAACCATTTAGTTTCTGTTCCCTTAAAATGTAGACACAGACCTATAATTCTGCTTATTCAACTCCATGGTTTTGACACACCGTTACGTAAATATTTTAGATGACGTTTTTCGGAATAACAATATGTCTGGAAACTGAAGTATCTGCAAGTGAAAGCCCATACAAGAAACAAGTTAAAACCATTGCTTTACATATAAAATTGGATACAGTCGGAAGATAGCATTTGGTTTAATTTAAATATAAAATACAATAAAAAGAGAAAAGCGAAACAGAGTACATTTTGAGCCAAGACGGAAAGTGGACATGTGCGTAATTCAGTACTGAAAATAGAGAGTTTGTGTCTTCATCAAATTATAACTGACTGATTGATTCGGGAAATTATATTAACGCATGTTCCACAATTTGAGTCTTCATCATTCGTTGAAATCTGTGCAAAGATGCATTCCATACAAAGGAATATTTGACAGTTTCTCAAGAAAGATCTCCCATTTCCACTTTATTATCTGCATTGCTCTGAAGTTACCTGATATGCAGAAATGCAGGAAGGAAGGTAGTTACTGATACTCTAATCACTGAGCTGATAAGTTAAAATTGGATGGGTTGAACTAAGTACTTGGAATATCAAGTAACTTTGGTAGGAAGGAATTTTCAATTTGAACTGTTCAGTTCTGGGCGAGCACATTTTAAATCAATTTTTTTTTCGAGTTTTGGGAAGCTTTATTCAAATTTTGAAGGATGCAATTTGTGACATGGCAGCAAGTATCGATGATGGTGAATCGAATATTTCCGAGCATAGTAGCCATTCATCTACTGTAGAGCGTTGTTCACCATCCATTAATGAGGCAAGTATTTTTTTTTTCTGCCAAAATTAAGGGATATAATTCGGTGATTTCAAATATCTGAGAATAAGTTTCTCCACATAGGAGGTTTATCTTTGAGTTCAAGGTCGGAAATTTCTAGAACTCAAATACTAAAAATGAATTAATTCAATTATCAGTTTGATTTCTTTCTTCTAATTGCAACTGAACAGATTTGATTTCAATATCGCTTTGCAGAGTCAAAGGCTTCGGCCACAAATACCGCCGCAATCACCTTCACCAGCTAGCGAACGTTATCGTACATCCCAAGCAGGAAATTTTTCACAGCTCTCGCCGCTCGATATTGCACGCCAACGTCTTGCGGTTCATTTTACATTTAGAATTTTTACTTATTGTTTGGCAAATGAATGAGTGGTATGTCATGCAAGAATGTTTTAATATGAGAAAATCTAAAATGAACTGGAAAAGAATTAGAAGGCACAAAGAGAAAAATTGATGAATTGGCAGCATGTAAACATGCAAATTACGATATTTTGTATAAAAGGTATAATTTTGTTGCAGTACAATGGTTCATGTTTTCAGCAGCAAGCACCGATGAGTAATCCGACAGATGTCTTTGAATTCGATGATCCACCTCGCATGAACTCAGCAGGTCCGATGGGAACATCAGCTCAGCAATTCCATTTTCCGGAAGCAGGACAAAGTCCATATTCCTTTGTAGCCATGCAAAGTACCAGAGGTCCACTGAGTGCTCAGCCGACTTTGAAGCGTCGGGGTCGAGGTCGTAAGGCAGGAAATATAGGTGATCGAATGTTGGATCCAGCTCGACCAATTCTTGATCAGAATACTGGTTTGATGTTTCGTGGTATGAATATTCCGACACGCAAGCCTCGAGGTAGAATATTTCTCAGTTTTTTAAAAGTACCTTTAATTTCAGTTATTATACTATGATGTTCATATCTCAGCTATTGGTGTTTTTCCTTTTTTACGTCAGCCTTTTTTGTGTTTGTGTGAATCCTACTACAAAATTATAGCTAGTCTTGCTACGAAAATTTTTCTGTTTTATAGGAACTTCGACAGCAAGGCGTCCTCGAAGACCCCGGAAAGCTGCTCATATGCCTGCGTCTCCTGCACATTCACATCAGTTTGCCGTAAATCGCCCTATGTTACAACGTTCCTTCTCTGAGATGCCTGCTTACCCTTCACAAATGCCAACTGGTAAAATCTTCCGAATTATTTACTGGATAGTCGGTTCCTGAATTTTTCATTTTGATTCATGCCTTCAAGATTTACGCTATCTTAAGTCGAATCCAAGAATTGAACAATAAATTAGCGAGCCGATTAATGAAATGAAATTAGTTATGTTGCATATTGCTTTATAAAACCCGCTTGAAGTTATTCGGCGAACAGGCTCTTAAATGCTGAATATATAGTGTAGAAATCGATCAAATCCTTGTGTAACTTTTTGTGCTAAAAAATTTTGAACTTACAAAGTTGTCATATCAGAGAAAATTTCATTCATTTTTAGTCAGCTTATCACAAGAAAATCGATCAGAAGCATCCGAATTCGATGGAACTGAAGAGTCGTCAGATGATGAAACTGATCCACCGCCTCCTGTTTGTACTACTGCGATGCCGCAATCGTCACCTCAACTTACTGCGAGTAACAGTACTTCGATTCCACAAACAACTACCGTCGGCAATCATCCTTCCTCATCAGCAACATTATCATTTGTTAATAAGTCTTCATCGTTAACTGCCGGTCTTTCATCTATTTCATCGAGGTATGTACTGTTTATGTATATTCCAGAAGTTTAGTATTTATCAGGTTTTTGTCTAATTTTACTCATCTTTGACATTATGCAAGGAGTTATTTGTCATTTTATGAGGGTTATTTGGGGTCTCTAAAATTTATAAACACTGTTTTCTTTTCTCCCTTCCAGGAATAATACTGAGTTCAGTTTTCGTAAAAAGACGCGTTTCAGTAATTTATAGCCATCCATTTCCTATTTATTTTACTCCTCCTTTTTATTGTCTGCAAAATTCATCCTTAGACCACTTTACCTTAGTTTCGGACATTAGCAAGATGAAGTATGCTCATATTTTTGCGGATGCCACTCCAAAAAATTTACAGTTTGTTTTCGTGTGAGTGGTGTCTATTTGTACAAACTCTTATATTTTTCCGCCGCTTTGACTTGTCGTTGACTTATCTTCTCAAATGGATGATACTAAAAATATGCTTTGTTTTGTTTCTGAAATATAGCAAGTTTTGGATATTCTTATATTTGCAGCAGTCCAGCAACAGAACTTGCACCTCCAAGTTCATCTCCAGCAGCAATCAGTAACAGTTCAATGCAGTCGGCGGGACTCTTAGCCCATAAAGCACGTAAAGGAAGTCTAGAAGCTGTGGTAGGGAAGTTGCACTGTAAAACAACTCCAGCAAACATCAGTGGTTCGACAACATCAAATCCGTATTTGGCTTCAGATTTATATGACGATGAATCGGAACCAGTTATTAAACCGCCTGAAGTAGTCCTCTTTTAACTTGAAATTCCACTTGAATCGATTGAGACATTCGCAAATGTTTCATTTCTATCCTGGGAATTTTTTATTTACTTCACATTTTGGCATTTTAGCCTATTTTATGCAGAAATAATTTGTACGCGCGCAGCTCCACCGAGTTTTTTTTCTATCATGAACATCAATAAAAGACCACTTCTCGATGCCTTAAACCTATGCCTTTTTTTCTTTTTTAATATGAATTGAGGCTTAGTACCTTAAAATATACCATTTCCTGAAAGAAAATCAACATTGTATAAGAGAGAAAAAGGAAAATACTTTTAAATCGTTTTCTGATGGTTTATACGGAATTTGATTATATTGCAGCCAGTTTCTACTAAGCGTGATAGTCCATCAATATCGACATCATCCCCTGGTGCCCGAATGTCGCCCAATCTAGCAAAGATGAATGCGGAACAGCCAGGTTACGGTTCAGAGTTGAAAATAATGATTAAATTGAAACAGCAGGCATCCGCGCGACCATCTACTGGACCATCGCAGTTTTCATCGGGTGGTGTGCCACCGTTAGTGCATTTGATATTTTTCCTTAATTTATTTGAGTTTTTTACTTCAATTATGGATAACAGTTTACCTCTGCAGATTCACTTTACTGTCGCTTATTTCTTCCCAGAAATCCATGTCCTGAATAGGTCTATGCGCTTGATTGGTCAGCCGCCTTCGTCATCACGATCAAAGGAAGAGAAAGCTCTTCTACGACAAAAACAGTTGAAAGAGAAAAATCGTTCTGCACCAGATGAACGTGCTCGAAAGGCGGGTAAAAGAGAACGTAAAGGCGAACTTAATAGTAGCAGTGGTAGTAAGGTATGTGATAGTCATGTTTTAGTCAGATACCATATTTGGGAACGATCTATCAACCTGAGGAACCTGGATCTGGAAATTTTCAAGAGCTGAAGGAATTTGGCGATTTCGGAAAATGAGTTGATCAGGATTTTGTATATCAGGCTGAATGGACTTTGATGTAATTGCTTTGATCTACAAAGCGTTTTCTGCATCTCAGTGATGCAGGAGTAACTTTGAAAGCTCGAAAATGTTGGCGCATTACAGTTTAGGAAAACCAGCTTTTCACAGACTTGTTGAAAAATCTGTATTATAAAGCTAATAAATTCTTCCAGAAATTGAAAATAGATCGACCATTAAATGAACAAAAAACAACAACAGCTGTTTCTCCAAAAGTGGAATTTCCACAAGCACTCGCATTCGCTAGTCTTAAAAACTTTAAGATACCAAAGGTAACCATGTTTTCTGTTTCAAAATGCAAAATGAGTGCCTTTTCGCGCAAGCCTTTGTAAAGGGGCCGTTTGTAGCGGTATGAAAGATCATGCAATTGCATAATTTAGATCGAGTAATGCAGGTTCTGTATGTGGGACATATTATAGAGGAGAGTAAACCTTGGTGACAATGTAGTCACTACTACGACAACTTTTCAAGTTCGTTCAGTTTGTAATGTTGAAAGGAGTAAATCTTAAAAATTTGTTTGATGCACAAAGTTTGTGTAAAATTTGTTACATTTATTTATATGGGAAATTGAAATTTGTGCTCCTGATTTGTTTTATTTTCTGTCTAATGTATAGGAATGAATTAGGTGATGGAAAATGAAAAATGTGAGAGCCCGACGCCAACAACAACAACCACTCCAGCTGTAGCTACCTCATCATCCTCCGGTACGCATTTAAACGTTGGTCAAAATTCGGGTTGTTCAACAGTGCAAGTGGTTTCTTCAACATCGTTATCAGCAACAACCACAATAACTCCAGCAACAACAACTCCATCTTCCTCTTCATCGGCTGGAACGTCTTCAATATTTCCACCCAAACCGAAATCAATTCTGAAATCACCTGCTGAACCACCTCCTCCATCACTTTTCCGGGGAATGGGTGGTATGCCACCAATGCTACCTGGCCGACGACCATTGCTACCGGATCCACGAAATGTAATGCATCATCCACCAAGGTTAGAACATCTTGTTGGCCATATATTGATAGTGTTAAGGTGCTTTAGAGCCAATCCTTAGAAATTCAGTAGGTTTCATAAGATTTCGTTAAAGATCCATTTTAATTAATCAGATGGTTGAACTGGTTTGCCGTGGTCATGTGGTTCAAACTTTAAACTTCAGGTGAACCGAAGTTATAGATCATACTTGAGTGGAAATAACGCATACTGAAATTTTAATAAACCAAGGGGTAGTTATGCCCTATATTTCTCTTTTTGTAGTTTTTCCTTTGAAGCTGGCTGATATTGTTACGGGCGACATTATCAGTACTCGTCTACTGCTTTGATTTTTGATCTGGCGGCACTGAGACGGGAATTGAATAGTTCGCACCAAGTAACGATTTTCTTTTCAGTAAGACGAATAATTTCACAGATTTAGAATCGTTAGGTATGCATTGTAAGATAGCTTGTTTCCTGAAAGATTGACAATTGCAGAAATCAATTTAGACCGTTGGTAGCACTACCCCGAATGATACCGTCAGTATTGAGTGGTGCTAATTTCATGCCACCACCTTCGTCATCAGGCCGTTGGATGGCACTGGCACCACAACGACAACGATCACCTAGAAGTTCACCGTCTGAACAGTCTGCTTCCAGTTCCGGTTTGTCCGATACAGCTGCAGCTATGTCCAAAATGCAGGATAGTCCGACAGAGGCTCTGAAAATTGTTGCCGACGACGAGTAAAGTGAAGACACAAATTCTTCCGTTCTGTCAGTTGCAAGATATAATTTTATTGATCGATCTTTCTACAGATTTTAATGTACATATTGTATTGACTACCTTTTGTTGCATTTCTAAAATACTACAGGTAATTTGAAGTATAAACATCGAGTACTGGGATTATCCTGAACTTATTGCCGGTTTATTTATTATATATATTGATTGATAGGATTATCTCGAATTTTTTGTTTGTTTTCAGTTGTTTTTTGGGGAGGAATAAAAGAAGGAAAACGTTATAGCGGAAAGATTAAAGGTTTTATTGTTTTTGCAAAAATGGCAGCTTATTTTCCGATTGAGGATATTGGTCTGAAACATGCTTTTCCTTATTCGACAACAATGAATATGGATAAAAAACAGTCCTTCTCCTCTTAATTTCCAACAGAAGTATAAACTGTGCTGCCTATTTGACTTTACATTTTTTATGTGGATCATAAAAAGTAAAGTAACTTCATTTTGCTACATCTTGTTTACGGTATACATAAATGGCTTTACAACTTATAATGGTTAGAGAAAATCTAAGAAATAATGACAATAGTATCCGACTTTTTCTTCCAATGGGCCTATTTTCATCGTTGTTGAGAAACTAGTATGCTGAAATTAAAAGTTTAAGTTGCTTGAAGAGCTCTTGCAGTTAAGTCTGCTCGGAAGGCTTAAGTAAGCGATCTGCAGAATTAATCTGATTTAATGCTGATGAATTGTGGAGATGAAGAAGTGCGAGTGTTACATAGGAGAAGAGGAGGACATTTTTTCTCAGATTTGAGAAGTTTTCTAAAATGTTGTGACCTTAATTGCTGTATCATTCACTGTTGACTATCTCATTCGGAAAGTACAGCTTTGTTTTTTTTTTTTACATCAAAATGATTCATTCTCTTCACTTCTGTTTGTTAAAAGTAAACGGTAGAGATGGAATTTTTGATGAGCCTAACGAGTGAGTACTGTTCAATATATTGACTTTTGTGCTGGTTTACAGATTCTATTCATCACATTACCAGTTTCATTCCATGTTCCATATCACAACAACCTTATCTTTTCTCACGAATTCATCTTTTGTCTCTTTTATTTCTATCATACTCGGTCTTTTCGTTAAATTGCTAAAGATCTATTTATATTTAGTAACCCTATTTACCTTAGCAGGATAGATTTTCAAAATTGTTAAAGACTAAAGTTTTTGCTTACATTTGGACAATATAGTCAAATTATACCAGTGCGTTTTGAATTCATTAAATTTCTCATAATCTATGTCTGTAATCATTTGCTGATTTCTTTTTTATGCATAGAAAATGTCATCCCGAATTTTCGATTGTTTTAAAATTGAAGGACAGTGTAAAGAAACCACACTTATAACATTTGCTGATTCATAACTGGTTTTGTCTGGTTGGTCTTGTGATTCCTTCATACTTAATCATTCTAGGAGTGAGTGATGATGACAACTTCTTACCAATGAGATGTAAGGTGAAATTGTTGAATGGATGGGGAATGATGTCATCTATTGTGTTCTTTAAAGTTGACACAAATTTGTCCTTATCTAATTTTGAAAGAGATGAAGATGAAAGGAAAAGTGCAGATACCTTTTAGACATATTTTCAATCACAAAATCACATCATGACATCTCTCAAAAGAAAAGAAGTGAAGAATTACTGATTGATTAATCTCCCACCTCTGTATTTTAAACAATTTATTTGCATTCACCGACAAGTTAGTCTGGTAAATGGGCTATTTTTAATGGTCACTTTAAAATCAAGAAACATGCATTATTTTACGACGGTCAGATTTTATTGCATTTTGGAATATAAATTTGTTAATCTGACCGTTTTGATCGTTTCCCATATTCAGTCATGTCACTGTTATCAAAGCCACATAATATGGAATTTTCCTTTGGTGATTAGAATAACTATCGGCCATGTCGTAATAGACCGTAATTCAAAATTAGAGTTAGATTTTTGCCCTTTTGAACTCGAGAGAGATCTCAGACAATCCTATGAAATACTGGAATACTCGTAATTTCACAATAGAGCAATGATATGTTAGTGGAATTTGCAAGGAATCGTAAAACATTCTTCTGCAAGATTGATATATATCAATGTCAACGATCAACTACACTTCTTAGTTCTTAACGGAGACAGATGAGAGAAGAGGAGACAACATAAGGTTGACAGTGATTAACAGTGTCTCAGTTACCCGAAAGTTTCACTATGTCTTGTTTTAGGAAAAGATGATGTGCGCAATTCGTCATAAATGACGAAAGGTTAAGGGAGTGGGAGAGGCGGTGTGGTGACATAGTGAGGTGACAACTGGCACTTTCCCCCATTCACAAACGTTCTTTTCTAAATTCCTTTACGTTGCTATGGATAGATTTTATGGGTAGATTCTGAACTTCTTTTATTTTTCTTCAATTCAGGTAATCAATAATCAAAGTACACTGTCCACTGTTCTATTTCATCCTTTCCTCTCTCTTTGTCTGTCTCTCTGTCTGTTTAATATGAAGCCAAGAAAACATCTGCTTGAATTAGCTTATTTCTATACATCCTTTCCCCCGCCTGAGGCTTTTCTTCCGAACGTTCTTTTCTAACCCAATTCCTAAAATATTTCCACAGCTCTATTTACGAGAATTATGAGAGAGAGAAAGCGAAGAGAGAGAGAGGGAGAGGGGGAGAGAGAGAGAGAGAGCAGTTGCCATATCCCTTACATTCCTTTTTTTCTCAAATCGATCATTCCTCCTCTCTTTTAAAAAAAAAAAGAGAGCTCAAACTGTTTGCCATCTTTTCTGTCCTAATATTGCAACTTTTCTCCTCTTTCTCTGCCATACTTTCTGCCTCTCTCTCCCACAATGTTTGTTCCATGCGATATGAAATATTATGACGCCTAACTTTTGTCTTTTATCTCATATACTGTTCTCTCCATTTATCTAAACTTTCTTTTATCCTCTTTCTTCCAACTTTTTATCTGAGAGAAACTAATCCCTCCCCTACACCTACTCATGTGCAATCATCAATAACTACTGCGTCTGCATACGGACAGTTGGATGGACTCATCTGCATGCGTGTACGTGTGTTTGTGTGTGTGTGTGTGTGTGTATGTTTGTTGTAGAAGATAGTTAATTAAGAGAGAGGCGGTATGAGGAGCAAGTTGAAAAGGCTTAAGAAGCCATATGTCACTCAGTTTTGTTGAGCAGTGCGTATGTCATCAAGACAAACTTCTCTCCTTTAGGTTCGCTTTAAAAACCTTGCGGTCTGCATACTGTAAGTTACACTATGTGTATGTATGTATATACATGTATGTATGTATGTATTTATGTATGTATGTATGTGTATATGTATTTATATTTATGTATGCATACATGTATGTATGTATCTATCCATATGTATATTTGAGATTTGTTCATCTACCGGAGATTTGTGTCGGTTAATTCTTTTGACAAAGCGTCCGGAGGTACCGGAAGTATGATTCATAAGAATTCACTTGGACATGCGGCGTCTTTACAAGGCATAACAATATTCCTTGGGACTGTGTACTGCTATTTCATTTCCTCTCTTCGCTCGTTATGACATTTTCATTCACAGTTAGAAATGTTTCATTGCGCATTCTTCCCATTCCTTTCCTTAGTAACCACTTATGTTATGATTATATCATCGTATAACTCATAACATGCTTCCCTTTATTTCCTTGCTTTCATTCGGCTCTCTTGTCTTTCCATTTAGTTAGCGTTCTATTACGGATATCTTCTAATGTTTATTTAGCATAGTAACTTGTGGAATTTCCTGTGCTATTTCTACAGCTACCCATTTTCTTTAGATCATAACTCTTCACTTTCCTGAAGAGTTTCATGGTCATCATGATCAATTCTTATGTCTACTTTTAAGCTTATCAATAAAGGCTTATCATCTTCCCTTACCCCTCCCCCCGCCCTCTTCTTTTCTTCTCGATCTTTTAATATTGCGCTATGATAATGTGATAAGCATTTCAGGTGTTTTCTTTCGGTTTATCATCCGATAGGTAAGCACATTTGTTTCTCTTCTATTCTGTTTCTTGTGGCAAATGCAGCCGAACTTCTTCACTAAATACTACGTCATCAGTGGTGATACTTCTAGTACTGCAAAGCATCTCGTTGATGAGGGCAACAGTAGTGCGGTTAATGCAACCAGTGATACTACTGCAGTTGATGCAGAAGCAACAGCGGCAGTGGTTGAAGTGAGCTGAAATTTTATTTTGAAAACAGAGTGATATCCCGTGAGTGTATCTTTCTGTGTTCAATCTGTTTTCTGTCCTTTTTTTTCTTTTTTTTTTTGCTAAAGAGGCTCTCGTAACAATTCATTGGGAACGAAAGAGAAGACTTACAGATAGGACATGAGAGATGTAAGATATTAGATTGGTTAGAAGTAAGCCATGGCTATGATATAAGTTATTTCACACTTTTTCCACTGCCAGTATTCCATAGGCTTATCATCTCCTCTGATGTTCCCAAAAACCGATTTGTTGTCTCTGCATGGTTGGTAGCACTATGGATGTGCTGTACTGATATCGTATGTAACCAAGTTTTGTTTGCAAAATGTAGCAAGCATTTATTTGCATAATGCTATTCAACTGGTTCAACGTCTATTTGATATTGTCATCGTGAAGAATAGGGAATAGGAGGTCCAGAACCACATAATTGTATAATTCTCTTTCTGCAATCGTTGGTCTTTTTTAAGACTTTTTTTTTTGCATGAATGCAGAAATTTTTCATTTAATGGCAGTGGCAGTCCTCTATAACAGTTGCATCGTAAATGCTACTATTCATTTTTTGCGCAGATCATATCACACATGACCTTGCATGAGTGACAAGGAGTGTAAGTGGTGGGAGGTTGATGTCTCGAATTCTCATTGATGCTACCACTTGTAAGATATTATAACGAACTCATCTCGTGTAAGTACGAAAAGGGATTTTTTTGTCTAAATTTGGTTTTTTTCCAACTGTTATTGTTATGCTAATGTCGCAGCAGTTTAACCTCTTTAAGCGATAATTATAATTAGATTGTTGCTGGCTTATTACATGATATGTTGTTTTGTTTGGCCTTGATTATGAATTAATGTTGTTCCAGAAAACTTCCAAATTTCTTTGGAAATGAGGTCGTCCTTTAGCGTAAGCATTTGTCTTTTGGTTAGCCCTTAACGAAATGTCATATTTATAATGTCTGTAGTTATCTTAAGTCGTTAATTATGGATTTACATTGGTTTGTTTTCAACTAATTGCAGCTTGACCTCATGTTGAGAATTTTGACCGGTTTGATCAGACGAAAGTAGGTGAACAGAGAGCTTCTCAAACATTTTCATACACTTTTGCCTCTTTGCTCAGTGCTTTATGAAAGGGAGAAAAAAGCGGAGGAAGAGATGCAGCAAATTGTTTGCTGTTTGTTGCTTCCATATCATTCTGTAACTACCCAACAGCTTTGGTATTAATAACGGCAACATTTCTGGTATATTTGGTTTTTTTTTTGCTTTTTTTCAGGAAATAAGGATAGACGACTATCATATCCTTATTTCATTTCCTATTTTATATTCACGCTATTTGTTGATTATCACGTACTTGCTTAATTGCATCGTCTTTTATATTAATTCTTATTTTGACTTGCTTTTACTCCTCGCATTACTTTCCTCTCCTTGTTCGTTATTTGTTATACAGTATATCACGCAGTCGTAGTTTGTTTGCTTTCCTGAAAATGATTTTGTAGCAACTTTCGCTTTATAGGTTTTTGCTTATTGGGACGTTTTACTCTTTAAAGAATGATTTTTAATCTTATGGAAGAAGGGAATTCTTTGGACATTTCGAGTGATATTTGCTTGTCCTAAACGTATTTTGTTTTATGTGAAACAAATTTCAAGATTTTGGTTTCTTCTGAAATTTTGGTTATTTGTATTTCTGCTTCCTTGATCTTGATTAGTAATGGGATGGACCACTGTACGGTTTCCTCCTGATTCCATAATTTGATTTTTTTTTTTGCCTGTTATTTTCCGTCACTTTTTGTAGTTCCTTAGATATTATTTGTTGTGACGAATGTGTTCTTACTAATTCCTGCTAAAAATTTCGTCTAAGATTGTGCTATGTTGTTACGTGAAAACCTATGGATGCTAATTGGTGACTGTTATTGCAGAAAATGACTTCCTACTCGCCATTTCTAACACAAGCGCAGAAAGATGAATTGCGGCAAATTGCTAATCAAATTGTAGCGCCTGGTAAAGGTATTCTTGCTGCAGATGAAAGCACTGGTATGTAAGAGTTCATTTTTTTTGCTTTTCAAAATTGTCTTAAAAAACAGTGGTAGTCAAATACTAATATAGGAAGCAGTGGTTTTGATGTTTGTTGTTTCCAGAAGTGGCTGAAAGGAAAGCTGCATAAATGTTGAACTGGTTATTTGATAAAGGCAAGAGATGAGAGGTCTTATTCTAAATTTATCATTTTCTAGGAAGTATGGACAAAAAATTGAAACCAATTGGACTTGAAAATGTTGAAGAAAATCGACGTTTGTATCGTCAGGTCTGTTTTTGTTAATATTTAAAGGAGTTACAATTTTATGGCTTATGACATTTTGATTAGGCTCATGTTACGCGTTGTGTAAAATGTTTGTTGTTTTTTTTTTTTGATCGAGGTGCGATATCTATTTCTGAAAGGACTTGAAAAATCTTTCAGCTTCTATTCACGGCTGGTGATGAAATGAGTAAATACATTTCTGGTGTTATTATGTTTCATGAGACATTCTACCAGAAGGGAGATGATGGCACACCATTTGTTCAAATCCTACAAAAGAAAGGTATTCTCCCAGGCATCAAAGTAAGTCAATTTTTTATACAGTTGAAAACTGAAAATTTTAGCTAGTTTTTTATACAGTTGAAAACTGAAAATTTTAGCTAGTTCGGGAAGGTTTCAGTGTTGTTTTACTTATGTAGTAATAACGAAACTAAGAATTACGCGCCCTACTGATATTTCACCATAATGCCAATTAAAATTGATGATTTAATTGACGGCAGTGAATCATGAGCTTATTTCGAGAGATTAATGCTCACATATAGCATCCGGTTTCCCTATCGATATGTTGATCAAATAGAATCTGTGGTCCGTTATCTTAACATGTCAGTTATACTGAAACCATTGAACAAGAATTAAATGATCTTAGTACTCTGTGACCAATTGTATCGTATTTAGGTTGATAAAGGTGTTGTTCCAATGGCAGGTACTGTTGGTGAAGGTACCACACAAGGCTTAGATGATTTGAATAGTCGCTGCGCTCAGTACAAGAAGGTCGTCTTTGTATTTTATGAAGTTCTTCCAGTCACTTATAAGAGTGCTTTCTTTATATGATTCATTCTGCTACATTCAATCTGCGATTTATCATGGCCTCTGTCTCAATTCCGTTTTACTGTGGCGAGTTAGTAATGTTTATAGAATATATGATTAATTTTAATTCTATGAAAAATAGCTAACTAGTTTCAGGATGGTGCACAGTTTGCTAAGTGGCGCTGCGTTCATAAAATTGGTGCAACAACACCTAGTCATATGGCTCTGGTTGAAATTGCTGAAGTAGGCATTTTTTATCATCTGCGTTTTGTTTTTCACTTTTATGATTCTTACTAATAACTATTCAAATTACATAACAAAAAACGGAAGTGCTATTTTTTACAGTTATATATTGAGTTATTTGTATCGTGCACACGAAACATATTTTCTGTGATGATGCAGCATATTTTGCTTTAATTCTCTCATTGAGTTTATTTTGTACCATTTTCAAATTTACTTTTATAGGTATTGGCCCGCTATGCTTCAATTTGCCAGCAGCATGGTTTGGTACCAATTGTAGAACCAGAAACTTTGCCCGATGGTGAGCATGATCTTCATCGATGCCAAAAAGTCACGGAACTTGTCCTGTCATATACGTACAAGGCATTGATTGATCACCATGTTTACTTGGAGGGGACGTTGCTGAAACCGAATATGTGTATGCCGGGTAGGTTATTCGGAATTGTTTATTACAGCGAAAACAGGACATAATATTATGATTAGTGAATGTAGCAGCAAAGATGATGCGTGCAAAATAAAGCTTACAGGATGCCTGCTATTGGAGTTACATCATATGAATAAATTAATCAAGATTGTTTTTCAGGGATGCAATTCAAGGGGCAATGCTCACATGAAGATATTGCACGAGCTACTGTTACTGCTCTTCAGCGTACGGTTCCAGTAGCTGTACCTGGTGTCGTCTTCCTTTCTGGCGGTCAATCTGAGGAAGATGCTACGCTTAATTTGAATGCGATCAACCAGTTTCCAGTACGTTTTTACTCTACCTAATGATTTTTTGGAGTGCGTATGAAATGAAAACTCCTGTTAACATGATTAACCGAGTTTGTAACCTCTTATGAAAGGAATGCTCTTATTTGAACATCGTGAAGTTTTCGTTTAGAAAATATATCATTTGGACTTTTAATCCAGTCTGCACTGTTTTGTAGAATTGACGGAATAGGAGGAGAGGAGAGTTGTTAACCAATTTTCATTTTTTTTAAAATTTCCTCTTCATTTTCAGGGTAAAAAGCCGTGGGCTTTGACCTTCAGCTATGGTCGGGCACTGCAAGCATCAGCTCTGGCAGCTTGGGGTGGTAAGCCGGAGAACATTCAAGCCGCCAAGGAAGCATTCTTGAAACGTGCACAAGCAAATTCGCTTGCACAATTGGGTAAATATACCGGAGGTGCAGGTTCTGGTGCAGCAGCACAAAACCTCTATGTTGCTAATCATGCATACTAGATAGTCCACTGTCCACTCTCCTACTGACCATTTTTTCCTGTATTAATTAAAGGAGGGATGAAAGGGAAAATATTTATTTCGATCTCTTACATTGGTAATTTATGAATTCTTGTAGTTTCGGTCGTGCCATGATTTATTACTTGGTAATTAACTCTTAGTTAATTTTCATCGGAGCGTTTTGAGTAGAGGTTGTCAAAGTTAGATTTTGTGATATATCATTAAATCATCGATGTGGCGGTACATTTCTGCTGCTGACAAGTATTCTGACAAGTAGCAAAAACTAGTAAGTTTAATAAATTGCAGTCTCTGTCTTTCGTGTTTTTTATTTGCCCACGCAACAAATGCACTGAACAAATGACTCACGGAATTATTCCACTTTTTTAAAAAGTGAATGCAAAGGATTCAAAAAATTAAAAAAATAGCAGCTTCTCGAAACGTAACAAATAAGAATGTGCTATAAATTACTTCATGATAAATGTTGAGGGAAACAGTTCCCAACTCTACCAGTACAGTCTACACCATTGTTTAGTTAAATTTTCATTTAACATCTCAAACTGATCATCCTTTATGATTCATCATAACGAACCGTTGTCATTCGTTATGAATCATCGTAATTCATATCAGTCACTCCAGAGTGTTATTCCAGTTTAGGATTTGTTTCAGTACAATTACCATTACGCTCCCTGCTTGGATAAATAAGCTAGCTAAAGGCGTAATTTCATTGGATCGGCATAGATTTGATCGTGTTTCGTGTACTAAAAACCGTTAACTACCGTTCTATATTATAATTATACTTGAAGCGAGGGGAACATGAAGTTTAAATTTGAAGAGTGAAGGCTTCCTGCGAAGCAAAGTAATGTAAGGCTGTGAAAGGTTCCCAAAGTGCTGGTGACTCACTCGCTGCTTAATACGTCAAAGGTCATCGAAGAAATTTCCTTTAGGAATATTGGAATGTTACAATTGAAAAGCTTAATTAATTATTGCTATTTTATATATTACAAGGATTGCCTTTTAAAATTGCGTTAGTATTTTTGCTCGTGATTAACATTTGCATATGAGAGTTATTCCTCAACTTTGAATGAAGTTCATTTCGGCTCAGAAACCGGAATGCTACACTGTTGAAGTTACGCTCCGTTATTAGTATCCCATTTATTTTAGTTTTATTGAAAAGCTGCTTTTTCAAAACATTTCAATGAAGCAGCAGAACTTCTGTATCCTTTCCCAATAATTAATGGAATTACTCAATGGTAGTGAATGTAAGTGAATGGTTAGACTACTTCGAATAATTAGAGTTGGTGTTAAAGATGAGGTAAAAAAACTACTGGAATTAAACTTTTCCGATACTGCATTGTTCCTTCAGACTTGTCTTCAGAGAATGAAAGAGTCTTTTCCCGGTCTCTAATTTTTTTTTTTTTTTTTTTGTAAGATGACTATTTATGAACGAAAAAAGACTGGAGATGTCATCCGATTATGCTATTATG
>NW_018108184.1:593252-594726 GCF_000183805.2 Loa loa | reverse complement strand
TTTTTTTTTTTTGTAAGATGACATTTATGACGAAAAAAGACTGGAGATGTCATCCGATTATGCTATTATGCGTAAACAGATGCGGCTTCTTTGATGTTTGCCTAATTTGTTAAAACTTTTTTTCTTTTTATTTTAAAATTTATTAAATCTAAATTTCCTAATTTATCCTAATTCATTCAATTTATTTGTACATATAATTGAATGCATAATCTTTAGCCAATTTTGTTCCTTCTAATTTGTAATCCTTAACATACTAGTCTCGATATTACTGATAGCCAACTTCTGTCCCTTTATCAATCAAAAGTATGCGATATGTGGTATGAAATGATTCATTCTTTTATGTAAAACTGCTCTTTTATGTAAAACTAATATTAATTGTTTAAAAAGATAATAAGTACTATTAATTTAAAAAAGAATAAATGATATTATAAGCTTGCAACTGATAAAATATTAATATAAAATGGTAATAAGAAGATATAGGACAACAAGTGACACGTATATCTATTGAACTGATTGATATCGTTCGTTGAATATTAAGAAGATATAGGACAATAAGTGACACGTATATCTATTGAATTGATTGATATCATTCGTTGAATATTAGGAGAATTGTTAGCAGGTTTTTAACTTCTTCAATTTCTTTCTTTCTGAATAAAAACATCAAATTTCAACTTAGAAATTTTAACTTTCATTTCATCACAATAAATTTTCAATCAGTTTCACTATCGTGATGTATGCGCATTTTCCATAAAAAGTATTACAATGACAGAAGTGATGGACATAAGTATTTAACGATCACTTTCAAAAGTGATAATTAAGAATGATTAGAGTAATTTATTGATGATATGATATGATTGACTGATTGATACATCAATTCTTTCACATTAATCATTGGTTATGAATTGTTAAATCTCTTTTTTTCTCTAAATTATAATCATCCATAAAGTTATCTGAATTGATTTGAAGGAATAAATTGGATGAGATTATAATTCAGATAATTCTTTTTCTTCTCTCTCCAAATGTTATCAAAATGATAAAAAATTCTTTTCAGTTTTCTCATCATTTTCAAGCATTCTATTTCAGTTCCTATTTTTTCCTCCAATTCTCTGGAATCTCTTCTTCAGTACATTTATATTTTACTCTTTTCATTTTGATAAATTTTTTTTTCTTAGCATATTCGTTACATTTAAAATTATAAATTATTTCGCCAAATCTCAAAATATCGCAAGATATTTTGATAAAGCATTCATATGGATCGATCTCTCTCGTTTATATGCACTAACCTCTTTTTTTTTATCTTTCATCCTCTCTCGTTCATATGCACTAACCTCTCCTGTTGTCTTTCATCCTCTTTCGTTCATATGTACTAACCTCTCTTGTTATCTTTCGTCCTTTCTCGTTCATATGTACTAACCTTCTTTGTTATCTTCGTCCTTCTCGTTCATATGTACTAACCTCTCTTGTTATCTTCATT
>NW_018108184.1:589894-593004 GCF_000183805.2 Loa loa | reverse complement strand
ATTTTGATTAAATTTTTTTTCTTAGCATATTCGTTACTATTTAAAATTATAAATTATTTCGCCAAATTCTCAAAATATCGCAAGATATTTTGATAAAGCATTCATATGGATCGATCTCTCTCGTTTATATGCACTAACCTCTTTTTTTTATCTTTCATCCTCTCTCGTTCATATGCACTAACCTCTCCTGTTGTCTTTCATCCTCTTTCGTTCATATGTACTAACCTCTCTTGTTATCTTTCGTCCTTTCTCGTTCATATGTACTAACCTCTCTCGTTATCTTTCATATAACGTACCTCTCTTGTTATCTTTCTTGTTCATATGTACTGACCTCTCTTGTTATCTTTCATCGTTTCTCGTTCATATGCACTAACCTCTTTTTTTATCTTTCATCCTTTCTCGTCCATATGCACTAACTTCTCTTGTTATCTTTCATTTATCAATTTATCACTTAATAATTACTGAAACTATTACATGATTATTTCTAATAATTGTAATAATATTGATTTATTTGTTTTCGCTCTTTTTCCTCAATAATCCGTAAAAATGATACAGTTGGAAAGTTTGTTAAGGTGAGAAAAGATTGAAGAAAGACTATATGGAATGATGAAAGAGCTAGATTTATAATTAATAATTAAAACAAAGATTGGTAATTTAAAGAAAAAAAGAAAGAGAAATGTAACAGTAGAACAATTATTGAAGAAGTAAAAATAAAGTTATGCAAATATTAATTGTTTTTGTTAATAATAAAAGATAAAAAGAAATGTAATAAATGAATGAATTATTTCTATTTGCAATGAAACAATACTTCCTTAATAAAGATAATTCAAAAATTTAGTTTTAAAATTTAGCAATTTTAAATTTGACAAAGCAATATTAAAAATAAATGAATCATTGGTATGAAAATGGTTCATAAATAGATGAAGGTTATTAGTATGACAAACAATGTCCCATTGATTGTTTACTCGATTAAATTTACTGATAACTATTTTGAACTTAATATGTGCTTTTTACTTAGTTATTACAAATAACAACAAACTTTGGGTGTTATAAAATGATATGCATTTCGTGGAACATTAATAATTGTTAATCACCAGATCAGATTCAGATCATTCGATATTTCGCGACTTTTAATCGGGAATTTTCTTATCACCTTAAAGCTCTCTTTTCGATCATCATAAATGCCATTTAATCTTATCGCTTCTTTTCAAATTATGATTAATTGTAATTTCGATCAAATAAATAAGAGAGAAAGAACAATCCTTTTTCCTAATTAGGCGTAAAAATCTTTCCTTTAAACTAACCACATTAGCTTGCAATGAAATAAATTAAGTCTTAAGAGATTTAAATGTGGTAATTGGTTTTCAAACTGATAAGTCACTTTCAATTACAATACTGATTGTTATTAGAAGAAGAAAAGCTCTTAACTAATTGAATAGTGCAAGAAATTTGAATATAAGAAGGAGCGCTGTTGTCACCTTTCGGTTTATTCCATTCATTTATTTAGCTCATATTTAAATTTTATGATTCTTATTTGTTTCTCTTTTAGAAAACTTTCTATTTTCAGTGGAATGAAATTATAATTTTATTCGCTTCCTATTTTTAGTTAGAATTGAATTTTGCAATTTTTTTTTTCTGTAGCTGTTAAGAATAGAAAAGAGGGAGAAAGTTAGCACTGGGAGAATGATTGAGCAAAAAACAATAACGAATGATATGTAGTCATCTAACCGGATCCGGAAGTTGCAGAACTAAACAGGCTTGGTTTGATGAAGTTTCCATTGGTATTATTGAGGTAGATTGAATAAAATGTTTGCATAGATGGCAGAGATATTGGGAATTCCATTCCTTTTAAACGGTTGATGTTTTTTTTCCTGGATAGGTGGCAGAGATATCGGGAGTTCTATTCCTTCTAAGGGATTGATATTTTTTCTGGCTACACAAATCAATGAAAAATACGTATATTCCATGGATTCTGAAAGAGATAAAAGAAGTTTGATAAGATAATTCCAGGAGAGGAGATGATGCAATGTTTAATCTCAAGATTATATTTAATCAATTCCACCGATTCCTTCTGGTTCAAAAATGGACTGCATTGCATGTAACATAGCACACGCAATGCAGTCCAGTTGCAATATTAATGTAATAATATGAGGGAAGAATAGAGTGATAGAATAATTTGCATGCAGCACAACAATGCATATGCACGTTAAACAATGCATATGCACGTTACGTGAATGCAATTTTTAATTCTTGTTTCTTTCGCAGACGAAGAAATAAAGGTGAGGAATTGATGCAGAGATATTATTGATATGGGATGCTTTTTGAAATGATAAGACGATTTGTAATAAAATAGGATTTTTTTCCCTTTTTTCTTTTAGAAAAGTCGAAACACGTCAAAAACGTCACGTGAATAACACGTTTTGAATAATGAATTTGGTACATCAATACTGGAAAAGATACGATAGTATAATCCATCGATAGTCCATTCTTTTAAAATAGCCTTGAACCTTTACAGCATCACAACTTAACTTCCAGCCATGAAAATGTTATTAATCAGGACATCTTTTCAGTAATCAATGAACATATATTCAAATTTGAAAGCTAATTGGAACATCCATGATTTCGATGGTACTAATCAATTAAGTATTGTTAGTTATTTATCTGCAATTTTAATTTATCAATCGTTCCACACTCGAACCGTTTCGCACTCGGGAGACTTAATAAATCAAATCAAGAACAATCATATTAAAGGATGTATGCATTTCTGAATGATCATTGTCTACAAAACTATTGTCACATTCAAGATATCTTAATGGTTGACATAAATCTAAGTTCCTAGCATCACGTTGGTTCGTGAAGGAGAGCGTCATATGTGTAGAGCGAATATTAAATAGATTTTAAAATAAGTTAAATTAGCTTTTTACCCATTTCAGAATGACAGGAAAAGTTTTTGCCAATTGAAAGATTTCATTGACACATAAAATTCTCTCACATAACAAAATCACAAGTAATTAGCAATTATCATCTTAACTTCAGCATTTTTTGAGGATAAAACAGAACAGAGATGAAGAGAGAAAGAGAGAGAGAGAGAGAGAGAGAGAGAGAAGAAG
>NW_018108184.1:586035-589248 GCF_000183805.2 Loa loa | reverse complement strand
GAGAGAGAGAAGAGAGAGAGAGAGAGAGAGAGAGAGAGGAAGAAGAAAGAAGAAAATAAAAATTAGTGTTAGAATGGAAATAGATTTGTTTACAAATTATTTCACAAAAGTATAGTTGATGATGATAAAAATCTTTATTTGTTATAAAAATAATTCACATACTTTTCTCTGAAGAGACATTTGTCAACCTTGTTTGAAATTATGCAAAGAGACAATAAATGGATGAAGTTGCGCTACAGTGCAGAGCAAATAAGGCTCTTGAAGATATTGCAAAGTAGATAAGGCTCTTAAAGATATTGCAAAGTAGATAAGGCTTTTAAACTCTTGAAGATGAAATGACTGCTCACATGTTTTTTTTTCAAATATTTATTACATTTATTTTTAAAAATGGATATGTAAAACGATAGCCATTGTTTCACTCCTTTGCATTCTTTTAATAAGCGCAAGGATTGTTTACCGTTAATTATTGCAAAGGGAAAGAGAAGAGGTAAAAAATCATACCTGAAATGATTTAGAACTTGACATGTCGGTGTGTAAGGTTTGAAATGAAGTGATTTGGATCTAAAAAAAATTATGAATTTTCAGTTGAGCAATTAATTCTTTCAGACTAATTAAATTAGATAATTTTGAAGCATCTTGAAATTTCCGGTTATTTTACATAAATACAAATGACAAGCATAGATTCATCCAAACAAGATTGATAATATCGGTCATCAAAATTTAAGCCCTTTGATCTGTTTATTATTTATCGGTTAATGTTGATGATTTTTAATTGCCTTGTTTTTAGTCAGTTGACATATATCAGAAGTTAAATTCTATATCTATCAATTCTCGGAAATGACTGCAAGACGGACTCGCTTATGTTGAGATGTCCAAGTCGTTGACATGAAAACAAAAGCTGGAAGCCGAAATGAATGAATGATATTTTCTCATTGATCATTTTTTGAACAGTCAAATGTTATCATTTATCAATCAGAAAATGACCACTGATTTTCACTTTTTTTCGGTTTCACGTTTTTTCAATTCAGAATTTTCATCTCTCCTCTTTCAATTTTTCTTTGCGGCTGTCACTTTACAAACATTTCCATCGAATTTTGTTAATAAAACTGAAATTAAAATTAAATCTCCAAAATGATTTAAAAGGCATGTTTGCATGTGTGCATGTTTGCATGCATTTGTATGTTTTACACAAATATTTCTTTTACTGAACAACAAAAAATGGAAACTGCCCGATGTATTTCATCTTTCCTTTTTTTGTCGGTGATACATACATCTATCATTAATGGGCAGCAAAGCAGTTCGATGATTATCTGAGCTTTTTCTTTTTTTTTCCATTTCATTCTCTCTTCTTTCTTCAGTCAAGAGCGCTTCGCAAGAAACCAGCGCTCTTGCCATTTATCTATCTTTCTTGCTTCCTTAATAACTTTCAAATCAAAAATTGGCTTTGAAGTACTTTTTATAATATTATATTTTATATTTGCTATTACAATGTTATTATTTCATAGTATATTATATTACTTTCAGATGAAATATATGAAAAATTTGTAAATTTATGCATTTGGCTTGTGGTTGACTTACCTTCATGTCCCCCCCCCCTCTCCCCTCCCTTTTTCCATTAATTACAATAAGAACGAATGAAAGTAACATTAGTGTCGAACAGATGGATGGCGAAACGTTTCTTCTTCCATTAGCCTTTTCTCTTCTTCTTTTTTTTTTTTTGCTTGCGAAAATTTTCTTTCGGCGCAAATTGGCTCACATATTTTCGTACTTTCAATGATATTCTTACATGTTTCCTCAATTCATTAATGTAAACAAAAATAAGCACAAAGCTATTCATTGTTTGTATCTTTTCTTATTGTTATGGGATAAGTTAACATTTTTAATTTTTAGTAAAAATTTAAATTAAACTATAATTTTTCTTTCCAAAAGCTATAAAATTTAACAATTCACTATTTATCGATTAATTTATTTCATAGTCATATTGAAATTAAAAATTAATTTTTCTCTGTTTGAAAAGAATTTCACTTTTCGATTCCATTCTTATTCGTACAATTAAATTATACGTTTCATTTAACATTTCTATGGTACCTTTCCTTCCTATCATCTTTTTTTTTTCGTTTCAAAAATTTATTCTATCATTTTAAATTCTTATATTCTTTAGTTCAATTAAAGAGCTTTTCATAGCAATTCATTAAATTGGTAATGGTAATGTTGTACTACTACTTTTATTGCTATGTATAATAACAATAGCTAATACTATGACTACAGATTAATTGTTAGATGGTTATGTACAAAAATTATTTTAAATGAAATTTAAATTTAAAGATTATCAAAAAAGAAACTTTTTCATTCATAAAATAAAATTGTTTGTTGGAAGATAACTTTGGGTAAGTAGTAGACCGGATCATTCAATTAATTATCGATCGATGGTAATAAAGATTTAGCAAATGGAAACTGCTAATAGTTCACTGCTATCGGAATTTTTTTTATCCATACAAAGAGAAGATTACATCACTGTCACCTTGTGATTATTACTTTGCGACAATTTCGGTTGCGGAATTTTTGGTCATATGATGATGAGCTACTAAAATAAATGATCAAATGGGAAGAGGAAAAAAAAAATTGCACAATTACTTATATTCATTAACATTTCCATTCTTTGTTAACATTTTTTTCCCCTTTTTTTATGTAATTTCAATTGGTTAGGTTTTATTACACATATTAACGCACGTATAACACGTATTGACGTACGTACAACACGTTAACGTACGGTGATTATACTACGTTTGTCCAAATAGATAAAAACTTCAAAAAAAAAGATTGGGAAAGATGAAATATTTCTTGTAGTTAAAATTTGCATATTTCCAATTCCTTTCTTATAGGTTTTATTGAATACAATAAGAGACAATATAATTGCCTGTTAAAATAAGAGAAAGAGAGAAAGAGAGAGAGAAAAAAGAGAAAGAAGACGGAGAAGAGAGTGGAAATTTAAAAAATTTCTCCTAATCTTTGTTGGATTTCGAATTATTCGATGTTTTTTTTTTTCTTTTTTTGTAAAAGCAAGCAAAGAAGACATTGAATGGTACGATGACTGCTCCTGTTGGCATGTCGGAAACGGAAATTTTAAGATATTTCGTACTGTCTACCTTTTTTTTCTTCCTTCTCCTCTTCCTCCCTCTCTCCCTCTCTCTCTCTCTCTCTCTCTCTCTCTCT
>NW_018108184.1:576564-585958 GCF_000183805.2 Loa loa | reverse complement strand
TACTTAATTCAAGATTTCATGATGTCTCTAGCCAATGGTACTTAATTCAAGATTTCATGATGTCTCTAGCCAATGATACTTAATTCAAGATTTCATGATGTCTTTAGCCAATGGTACTTAATTCAAGATTTCATGATGTCCAATTTTATGCTTTCCTTTCCAATAGGAGATTATCGTCATCTAGGAAGATCTGATCGTCCATAGTAACGAGTACATGTGAACTCTTTCTTCCCTCTCTCTTTTTTTTAAACCATTAAAGAGAACGTCCCTAACTTTTCCATTGAACAAATGGCGGAACTAATGAAATGAGTTGAGTCAATTTCTATTTAGAACACCTGAGAAGTGCAGCAGAGAGGATGATGTTTCAACATTTCTTACTCACAAAATTAAATCTAATGTACTAAGAAGAGACTTCTCTGAATTCCAATCTCTCCACACACATCATTTCAATAAGGCGGAAATTGTTTCTTCCCAAATTAGATATTTGATCTGTACTTTTCGTTGAAAAACTGTATAAGACATTAAATCTTTCTTCTTAGAAAACTTATAGGCTGGTTGCATAAGTAAGGTTTGCCTAGAAGGAATCAGGCAGTCTAGAAGAAATCAGGTGGCCTAGAAGTAGATCAGGTAGCCTAGAAGTGGATCAGATATCCTCAACTATATTATATACTTCCATTATGCCTATATTAAGCCAATATTTGTTGTAACTATCGCTTTATAGCTCTTTGTAAATTTCAAGTTTTTCAACTCTCTACGATTTGTAGGACGAATTTTAACAATGGAAGAGATACAACATCAGTGTAAGTTGCATTCTTAAAGAGATAAAGATTGTGATGTTAAAAAAAAGTTCAAATTAAGTGATCTAACTAAATTTAAATTTAATTTTTTGTACATTTAAATTTTTGCACTTTTTTTAAATTCTATTCCTTCTAGAAACAATTATAAATTTAGTGGCACACGTCCAAAATATTGTCTTTTTTCTATCGTTTTTTTAAAATTATTCCGACTTGATAACTTTTTTTTTCTCCTCCATTTTGTGCAAACCATACTGATAAGGCCTACCTGGTATTTTGATTACGTAAGTCACCTCCGTGGTGTGTCGCATCGACATAACACCTTTTATATTGATGTGAGGTGACAATGTTCGTTCAAACATGATATTGTATGGGTCATTTTAATTTCACATTTTTATTTATCAGAAATTGTAAAGTTTTCCTTCCATTTACTCTGTAGTAGATCTAATTTTTCTGCCTTCAACTGTGTCAGTCTGTCCACATCTTTTATTTTCATAGAATCAGTAAAATCTGTTCGTTTGAGAAAGCCAGCTGATTGAATGTTGTCAGATTTCAGATCCTTCCATACAGTAATCCTAAATTCAAAGATAAAACTAAAAATTGAGAATTTGTTGAAAGTTTGAAAAAATTTTTATTACTTTAATAAAGTTTTAACACTAAATAATAGTATTATATCAATAGGCCTCTCAATTTGATCTGTTGCAGCAAGCTTTCCACAATTTCCAACGTGCCTAAAGCTAATCCTTTTGGCTGTTTTCTTCTTTTTTTCTGCATAATTAAGGGAAGAGTTCAATTTTCAAGGGATGCTTTTTCACTGAACGCATTGAGTGGTCGACCTTTTGGTGACCTGCCAGTATCGTGTGCATGAATTGTTCGCAAAAACGACGATTACATCATTGGCTATTAAAATATTCCTTCAATAAAAATTTTATTTCAACCAATATTTGATTCATTCTTTCTAAACCAAAAATAAAATTTAATTTACGCTAACGATTTCAAAAAACGATGCCATTATTCGCTTCTATGCGTGTGTATGTGTATGTGTGTACGTGTATGTGTGCGTGTGTGTGCGCGTTTGTGTACGTGTATGTTGCGTGTGTGTGTATATGTACGTGTGTGTGTATGTGTGTGTGTGCGTGTGTGTGTCTGTGTACGCATCAGGAATGTGTGGGGATGAATGAAAGTAGTAAGTGAAGATTAGGTGGGAAGATGGTATTGATGATCGAAGAAGCTCTGTTAAAATGCTTTAAAAGACGGAATTCAAATTCTTTCTTTATAATGCCTCCATTGCGCTCCATTCCTTCATAATTAGTTTAGAAATGTTTATCCAAATTCTATGATCGATTCAACTTTTGACCCCTGACCTTTGTGTCTTCTTTCCATGTTGCTTATTCAATTTAGTTTACTGTTTTTTGTTATTTTAACAATTGTAAAATGCATTCGTGATTATTCTATTCAATATCATTTTCAATGTTTGAATAAACGAAATGGGGACAATTTTTGGTTTTTCCTCAATCAGAGGAGACAGTGCCCACACGCAATGGAACAAGTTTATAGCGGAGATTGTGATAGACCAAACGGTGAAGAATTGGAGAGAGAAAGGGTAATGGATGGATAGTCGGAAAAGATGAAAAGTAAAGGAATAGAATGAGATTAGTTGTGATACAAAATTTCATTCCATTTTAATACTCTTAAACTTTTTCTCGAATATTGACAATCCGATTGACCGACGATCGATGGTCATACCATCCTCACTAGCAGTAGTAGTAGTAGTAGTAATAGTAAGAGTTAATAGTTCTTATAATTTGCTAAATAAACATTTTCACTTATTTTTGTTTCATATTTCAAAATACTGCAGCAAAGTTTCCCTTCAAGAGATATTAAAGATAATCGCGGTAAGATGGGAATAGGTTATGGGGAATTTATCGAGATGATCGCGGTAGGACGGAGGATAGATTCTGAGAGATTCCGGATTCCAGTTATTTCGTTTTGAAAATGTTCTAATTTTTTCATAAAAAAGAGGAAAGGGAAGAAAAAAAAACAAATAGAAATTAGAAATGAGTCTGTGAGATGGATATACTGATCTTTTGCTTTTCCATTTCTCTAATTGCAATCACTTGAGAAGATGCCTTTATGTTTGTTAAGAAACATACACACACATACACACATGCACTCACATACATGACATACATACACATACACATACAGACACACATATAGATTCTTCCAATCTCTCTCCTTCGTCTGAATTGTTCTGTTTTTTTTTTCTTTTTTCTTGGTGATCTTTAACGACTTTTTTTCAACTTAAATTTCTCTTTCTATTCTTTACCATAGGAGATTGTTAACTGTTTTAACAAAAAATGAATTGACAGACGAGAAATTGAATATCTTGCAATCGTATCTCTTCCCCGTCTTGTACCAAACCCGGGATATACCACAGGTTTTCACGGGATTCATAAGATCTATTATATCCTCTGGTGAAACTGTCCAAAGGAGAGAGCGAAAGACAGAGGGAAAGGGAGAGAAAGAGGGAGAGAGAGGGGAAGGGAAGAAATTTAAAAGACTTAGGCAAATTTGCAAACTTTTTTTTTCTACCACTATTATAAAATTGATTTGAGGTAAAGAGGGATAAACGATACATTTAATGATAGATCAAATGATGGTGAAAGTTACGACATATTTTATTGTCTTTTTCCCGCATTATTCTGTTGTAACAATCACAAACTTTGATGATATCTATTATAATTATACGGACCAAGTTTACGTTGTTTGAGTGTCATCATTACTCTCACGTGCTCTTAGTTCTTAGATCTAAGGAAAGGAAAGTGTCACCAAGAATATGTCTTTTTAGATGTCACCGAAAATGTGTCGTTTTAGATTCATACAAAATTAAATTTCTCTCAAATCTTCTACGTATCGTTTCAGAGGAGTTTTTTTACTTAAAATGATTTCAGGATTGGTTAAATTTGTACATTAAATCCGGAATATATTATTGTTTTTACCCGAGTTCTTATATAGATTTTTTCAAATTCTTTCTCAAATAAATATAGAAATAGTTCTTGTTAGAGTGGTTTTCATTATTGGTTTACTGCCTGTCATTTATAATGATTATAACGGTGTCCCAGTTTTAGTGACATTGATGATAGCGATCGTGACAGCAGTTGTACTGATAATAAAGATGATGACTAAGTGATGGTGACATTTAAAGCGACAATAATAGTAGTGACAATGATAATGGGAGTATCACTTTTCTGGACGAATAACAGCGGTGATAACATTGCTAGTCAGTGATGACGATAGCAGTAGCAGCAGTGATCCAATGAAAAATAAGTACACCAGAACATGGTGGCAAGATGACAACAGCGCCAGGGGAAAGAGGGTAAGGGTATACCCCAAATAATGGGTCTATATGTATGGATGGGGATCTTGAACAGTGGGAGTGGAATATTGTCGTCGTCAACAGTAAGAGCGAAAGTGGAAGCGGGAAAACCTCAGGTCAAGATGGAAAAGAAGGATGTGGTCCAGTGCATGACAGGAGTTCGGTGGTTCGATCGATCCACTTGATGTGGTGCATTCTAACCCACCTTCTGCTTTCTGATGATATATGTATATATATTTATCATATATCATATCACATTAATCATCCACCACTTCCCAGTTCTGTTTATCCACGTCTAATTTGCGCCACCTTATCTGCTTCCCTCCTTCCTGTCCTTTTCGGTTCGTCCGTGTCTTTGCTAAGTTCAATATCTCTCATCGAAGTGATTGCTCGTTCCTTTTTTGCTTCCTCTAATTTCCGTTCAGCGGGCGCAATTTTTCATTTTCTGCTCAAAATAAAAAGCGGAAATTTGAGACAGTTACAATGATTTATTGATTGGGGCACAGGCAGACAGACGAATAGCGAAACGTATTATCATTTGGAGAGAGGAGAAGCAATAGACGGAAGAGAAAGGACGAGAGAGAGAAAACGAGCGGCACTAAGGGCTTCAACAATTTGGTAATTAACGAAAACAGCGCTTCAAAAAGCGGGTCGATAATTGATTGTAATTCATTCTCAGTAATCCCATGATATGAGCAATGGATGCTGGAAACCTCACTGTTCGGGATATCTCAGGAATCGCTGCTTCCAAGTTCTTCTGTCACTAACAGTGATTCATGTGAATCTATGGGAAAGAAGAAACAAAAGTCGACAAATCTTTCGACATCGTTTCATGATAAAACTCTTCCTGATGATAATATGGGAGGAAGAGGATGTTTCTATCGGGCATTTCTCCTGGATGGGAAAAAGCGGGAGAGAGGGAGGGTGAATGCATATGATATGATTTCGTTTTCTTTCAAACCAAATCATGTACTCTTGACAAATGTTTATCGTTGTTGTATTGCCGATTGAAGAGAAGAGAGGAACAGAGAGAAAGATTGGGAGGAAATGGAGAAAAAAAAGGATGGAAATGGACGATGTTAGAAAGAAATGAAATGCCCAGATAGAACGAGAAATATTTTACTAGACCTTTTAGTGATAGATAGAAAGGAAGGAAGGGAGGAGGAAATGCGGGAAGAGAAGCGGGGGAGAATGAATGAAGGAAGGAAGGGAAGAAGGAAAGAAGGAAGGAAGGACGGAAGGACGGAAGGAGGAAAAGGAATGAACGGAGTGGTTAGAAAGGGTGGAGAATTTTGGTTGAGATCGCAAAAATGTATTAGTTTCGATAACAGAACCAAATGTGTACCGATCACGCCATTTCACATCCTTCGCCGCCACTATCATCGTCACACTTTGCACTCTTTCTTTTTTCTTGAAACATTTCCATGCTTTCATTTTATCATCTATGTCCTTTTCATGCTTCCACATTCTTCTCTTATCACTTTATCACTACTAACAATCATACTAATGGTTAGTTAGTATTTGAGGAAAGTAACATAGATGATGATAACAGTATTGAAGGTCATATTCAAACTGACCCGTTCTTATTGTCATATTAGCATCCCGAAAAGGTCATTGTCTCATAAGCTGTATGCAATTATTCATATCCTCCCTTTTTTTCCTTTCCCACTCTTTCTCTTCTTCCTATCACTTTGATAAAAAGTTTGTTTTTTCTTTTGGTTGTCTGTTACCAAATTACTTTTGTATGATATTACCACCACTATCCTTTCTCTAGTTCTCTTCCGTTAACCTCACCTTTTCTTTGTCATTGAAGATAGCATTTCATACTGTTGTTGTGCTTATCATTTGATGAATGAATGAAGCGGAAGCTTTAACCTATCTATGAAAAGAAATATCAGAAATGAAAAAGAAAATACCGAGTAATTTGATTACTGGAATATGTTTACATGATGATTCATTATAGCAATATACGGAATATGTGTATGTGTATATGATACGTGGAAGTCTTTGGAAAATGGGTTCATTCCCTGACATTGTTTATCAGATTGAGAAGAGCGGGGAGTAGCGGGAACAATTCCAATGGCTAAAAGAGAGAAAGAGGGAGGGAGAGAGAGAAAGCGGGATGGGTGATGACATGGAGATTTGATGGAATGTAGAGAATGTGAACTGTTTTGGATGGAAAACGGAATTTCGTGATTTGTTTTATTTTTACTTTTTTTTGTGTTTGTTTCTCGAAACAAAATTAGAAGTAATTTAGTAATAATATTTAATCGGTTATCGGCAAAACTAATGCTTGCATTTTAATTCATTTCTATGCATTATCATCTCTTCATGGCATATTTAAAGTACGTACGATAAGCCATCCAATCATGTTTTTGTATCAGTCAATTGAACCTGATGATCCAGTTATTGTTTAGATTTTATGGAAATGACAGAGGAACTACACTTGAGTATTTTTATTTTTAGCAACTAAACTAGTAAAAGAAGAACTAAGACTTCTCGGCTGTCCTTTTAAGAGCTTCTGGAAGATCGTTGCAGTGAAACTGTTCCGTACTTTCCAGCCGAAAATTTTGCAAATATCCAAAGGTTATAACGTCTCAAAATCGGTGGGAGATTCGTTCACAATAATGGCATCACAGCTCAACTAACATCTAATTGTAGTACAAGTGTTATTTGCATCTAATGGCTGGAGGCGGGAGAAGTAATGAATGAAAAAAATAACATGCCGTGAATGAATTCTGCTTTTCCGTTCTGACAAGCTAAATATACAGATACGACAATGATATGGTATAACAGGCATTCCAAGCTGTTGCAATTTGTTCGCATTCTTGGAATTGTTTGACGTTGCCTTTTGCCAATGTTGTCGTATAGATTGCTAAATGGCGGAAGAACTGGTGAAAGGAAGAGATGGACAAGAGGACATGTCATTACCACATGGGTGGCAAGTTATTATCATGTGAAGAACGACGGTGAATTGTCGAGCTAGCTGCAATCATTACTATTACTCAACCCTTGAATGGGGAAGGATGTCATCATTGTTAACAGTAATTTGCTTTGTCACCTTTTAAATTTTGCATAAAAATATGGCCGCTTTTTTTTAAATTAAATTTCTGCTTCCATTCGTTTCCCAAATATAAAAGATTGATAGAATATCGAAATTTGAGAAATCCCGGTCCTTTAAATTGTCGGTACTCAATGCAAACATTGAGTCAGATGATTTCTGGAGCATCTTATTATGATTTCATGCGTAACTGTTTTAGCATAAAATTCATTAGTGTTTGTGAATTTACGAAATAGCTTGATTTCAACAGTGCGACGGTGTGATGTAATGGTAGTGATATAGTGATGTGACAGATTTGTATCTGAAATCCGCAGGAAGAGCGGCTAATCCGAAGAGTTACTACATTTACAAACTTCCGTTTAAAGTTTATTGCGACAACCAGACAGCAGTTTTTACCGGACACTAATCAAATAATCGAGTCGATGATATCACCACAACCATGATTATTCCTATCATTATCACTATTACTGTCACTATATCCGTACAATACATGCATATTTTTTTGCATGCACACGAGATGCGTAATACACATACATGCAGGCGCAGTGATCTGTTCTCTAGTTCGAGAACTCTTTTCATTCCAATCCAAATTTTGTTTTTTTCCATTTATATATTCAATTACTCAACCTATCAATCGTTAAATGAACCTATACCTTTTCCATCTTGTCTTACTAAGGCCTAGGACAGTTCGAATCTTGCTTACCACTTACCACTTCCCTGTACAACTACTTGTTAATTTATGACCTCAGTTCGCTCTCATATTCTCTCCTTTCAGCTTCTAATCCATTAAATCATGGGCATAATCATCGGTAATGGGTTACGTTCGTTCATTTGCGCTCCTCAGATTCCATGAATCACCTCGTTGTCCCGTCTAATCATTGGTTCACTCACGAACAGCAACAAAAGCGTATTCCTTCCAAATTTAGTAAGCTTTTCTATCCAAAGATCGTGTCAGCAAATAACGGTGCAAACAAAAGATGCACAGATGAATCAGCATGGCACAGTGTCCACCCGTGGGCTAAAGGATGGAATCGAACGTGGCAAATGCCCACCTTCTCACATTACCGCCCACCCTTTCTTTACCTCCTCCTCCGCAGTGTTAACAGTTCATTTTCAACTTTTTGTCATTAGTTTTGTTGATCTTTTTGACGATTCAACACTCTTCGCTTACTTTTTCTAATATCTTCTATGGAGAAAGAAGGAGAGAGAAAGAGAAAAAAAATGTATTTCATTTGTTTGGTAATACTTTTGGAATGCAGAGGGGCGCTTTGATCAGGATGATATCGTTCCCGACATACTCGATTCATTCGTAAGGATATTAACTAGGCTTTTTCTATCTCCTTTATATTACCAAATGGGAAAATCCTTTCTTTTTCGGTAGGATAACGAAGGGCATCTTTGTCCTCTTACCACGATACCGTCTGTAATGGCTAAACATTGGAAAGCTCATTCCAAGGATTTGATGGTTTTTTTGACAGTGTCGTAAAACAATTTCTTCCCGAATACATTAGCATTCAACATCGTCACTGAATGTAACAGAAATAAAGGACATCTTGATGTGGCATGGTTCTCCAATTTATAGTAATTCGGCGAGATTCTGTCCTTTAATACAATGGGAAAACTCTAAATAATTTTTCGTGATTGATCGTGATTAATATAAGAGTAAGCAGGATACCTGGGAATGGATAGCAAAACTATAGTAATGAGCTCTCTCTCTCCATTGGCTTATTAATGTATATCCATGATTAATTTGGATTCTTCATTGAAAGGTAATGAGATTGCGAGTGAGTTCAGGTGTTCTCATTTATGGCACGGGTAAAAGGTCAACGGTGAGTTCTTCCAGAAATGATATCAGTTTTGGATGTTTTTCGGGAAGGATCTTACCATAGTGGTTTTTACAAAAGTAACACCCAAGAATACCTTTGCTTAACACATTGCATTCATTCTGATCCTGATCAGCATACAATGAATGCCTGATGCAAGTGGAACTGTTACACAAATTCAGTTTGTGTCATTGAATGATATGCAGCCAATTGAGCTTAACTTTATCTGATCACGAGGCACAAAAGAGAGGAAGCTAAATCTGATACTGTATTAAGCTGGGAATTACCATAATAGTTTGGCTAATTAGGCAACTTTTCAATCAGATATATGTATATA
>NW_018108184.1:558517-576359 GCF_000183805.2 Loa loa | reverse complement strand
TCCATGTAGTAGCAACAAACGTTTGTCGTTTCTTGCAGTTGTTTAGAATATAAATTGAAATTGATATCACTTCGAATGGAGGATTTCTTTTTTTTTTTCTCACTCTTTTTTTCTTTCTCCATCTTTATCTGTTTAATTGTTAGAAATACTATTTCAAAAGAGAAAGAGGGAGAAAAGGAGTGGGAAGAGGGAAGAAAAGGAGACATTTCGAACAGTGTGAGGGTTTTAAATTTGATTTAAAGGAAGGTGCTTCTTAGAGGGAGAGAGAGGGAGAGGAACGGAAGTAAAGTTTATTGGGATGCCATAAAAACACTCACTCCCAGCGAATTATTTGAAAAAAGGTTAATGGATGATTGATTAATTGAATGGGAAATGACAACGTTGGCGGAAGCAAAGAAGGTAACCAATGCTTAGAAAGGTAAGATTGAGGATTTACCTGCAATTTGCTAACTTGGAACAGGTAGCTCAAGGAGACTTTTTAATTTTATAATCTTCAAACTTTTTATTGGGAGAAATTTGGTGAAAAGCACATCTCATGTATGATTAACAGAAAATTTGGTTGCTCTCTCAGTGGAAGGCTTTTAATCCCGAGAGGTCGCGGCACAATCTCAGCGCAACCTCTCAGAAGAGATTAAACACGTCACATTAATTGTATTTTTTTGTTGTATATTTCACTAGTCCTTTGTGCATACTTTTGTTTTATTTAAATGTCCGCTTATTTCTCGAGACAAGATAGACGTTTCTCATATTGCGGAAACACGTGAGCAATATACGCATACACCTGGTTATCATTCTTTCAGTCTGTGGCAGCATCCTGGGCAACTTAATAACAACAACAACAATAACAACGACAACAACAACAGCAGCAGTAGCAGTAGTAGTAGTAGCAGTAGTAGTAGTATAGTAGTAGTAGAAGCAGTAGCAACGACAACAACGATTAGCATTTGACTCCAAAGACGTCACCGTTGTACATCTATTACGGATGCTTACTGGTGTATAGTTGTTTGAGTACCACTCTATATATTCCTTCTATTAGCAATAACAACAATAGTGTAATAATACAACTATCGACAAAGTAAGCTTCGCTATATGGGGTAAGTAATCCTTGTTCATATTCCAATTACTTTTTTATCATTTCCATATTTCTTGTTTAGTTCTCTTGGGACAAAATGAAATTCGACGAGACGTGTCGAGTCGATTTTAAATTGATTTTAACGGACTGTTCTTGACCAAAATTCATCGTCTTAGATTCATAATACACGTTTAAGACAAATAAGGAGGGAAGTTTTTGCAAAGTTATTGATTTTGGAGGAAGATTCTAAACCACAAGTTTTCATTAGACAATGCTTTTAATGGATTTTTAGGATGAAATGAAAGTTTTGCTAAGCCTTTTTTTTTGCTACTGAACTTTTTTTTGAGCGGAAAGTTTCCTGTTCCTAAACTAAATACTTCCTGCAGCTTTTGCTTGGATGAATTCGGCGCAGTTGTCTCGTTGTTTCTTGAATTATGCAATACTGTGAATTTCAGGTCGGCAGGAATATCATCAGCCGTACTTGGACATACGCCTTCTCCATATCGGTCGAACGCGCATATGAATGCATATACGGGACAGAATTTCACTCGACCTCAACATTTTCATGGATCTTTTGTAAATTTATCTACAATAATTCCATTTTTATTTACTGGCACTTAGCATCTTGTTTTAAACTCACATTCACAACTGAGCAGTTTTGGTACACATCTGTTATTATGATTTACTGCATGATTGGTTCAGTTGATAGGTTGAAGACAAGACCGCTGATTCATCGATTACATCATCTTAGTTGTGTGAATTATGTTTAAAGCAATAGAAAGGATGTTTAATTTAGTCTATTCGAAAGTGAATAAATGAACAAGTTCCATTTAAAAAGCTTTTTGATGGGTTGGAGTCCTTTAAAATTGCTAGGAAAATGGGAATTTGTTATAATTCATTACAGCAACAAAATATGTGCAATGGGTATGGAAGTACAAACGACGGAACACAGTCGCGTAATGGTTTAAGGAGTTCGGGTATAAGTACTCGTAGGAACAGTACTGGATCACCGGTTCCATCATTAAGCTTGGTTAGTTAAGGAAACATTTCATATAGAAGATAGGTTTTTGTTTTTAGATGCGCTTGAAAGGGAATACGGTGGGGAAGTTTACGAAGTGTTGATCAGATTATTTTTGAAAGCAAGAAGCAATGATTTATAGGGATCAGACTCTGTGCTTTTGCACTTATTTGTTTATTTTTGTTCAGACGAATGTTTACATTCGTGGGCTTGAGCAAAATACAACTGATGATGATCTAAGAGATATGTGCGCGAAATTCGGCCGGATAGCATCAACGAAAGCAATTATGGTGACATTTTATTAATATGCTCTTCAGTTATTTGTTTTCAAAATATTCCGTTTTTATCTGAGATGCTCGTATTTTGTCGAAGTGCTAATTATTAGGAAATTATACGGAGGAATATCATTTACTCTAATTAGTAGTAAATTGTCCCCAAGCTCTACATTTTGAAATTCGAAAATTGTGAGAGCTTTTATTGAAGGACAAGACAACTGGTCAATGTAAACGTTATGGATTCGTTGATTTCGAGGAAGCAGCTGATGCAGTACGTGCTGTTGAAGGTTTGAATCAGGAAGGGAAGGTCCGAGCGCAAATGGCTAAGGTAATTATTGATTGCGGACACAATTTTTTTTAAATGTGTAACCTGCGTAAATAGCAAAAACTCGCTGAATGAAATAGAGATTTCCAGACGTATGTATGTCTTGTTTTCTGTTTTTGCTTGAGAAGCTCATACTAAAGTTTGAATGATAACTGTCAAGTGAGAAGTTAATGTTGAAAGGTTTCAAGTTAAAATCACTTTTTTTCCCGTCATTCCCTGATTGTCCCTCTATTCCGAGGAGGAAGCAAAAGTAGAGGGGAATTTTTTTAAGTGGAATGTGGTGGAGAACATAAGTTTAACTTTTTCAGTTCTATCAAAAATTAAGGATGATAGGTTGTCGTCGAGAGGGAAAGTAGACAAAGAGATGGATGAAGCGAGAATTAGACGAGAGGGAAGAGTTGTAACATTCTGGTTTTTTTTTTTTCATTTGTTGTGCCTGTAATTTACCAATGTTTAAACAGTCTTTGCAGCAGCTATTTCGGGAGAATTACATTTTTAACGCTATCATGCGGAACGTTAACGGGCGAATTTTCATTGCAGGCGCTGAGTCCAAACAACCAAAATAGCCTCTTTCAGCAACAGGAACAAGATCCGACAAATTTGTACTTGGCAAATTTGCCACCGAATTATACAGAAAGAGATTTGCAAAAGCTGCTGGAAAGTTATGGTTCAACAATCAGTACAAGAGTGTTGAAGAATGGTGATGGTTCAAGCAGATGTGTTGGGTTCGCTCGGATGGATAATGAAGAATTATGTGCAAAAATTATCAAAGTAATTGCTCAACTATTGAACGTTCAATTCATTTAACTCGTACTGGAGATTTTTGCGATAATTTTTGATAGATTTTAATGATTGTTGCTTTACAGGAAATGAATGGGAAAAAAATAATTCCGGGTTGCAATTTGCCGCTTATGGTGAAATATGCAGATAGTAATAAAAAGACAAAAAGTCGACCTTTGCAAAGTGTACCGGGATTGTATGGTAGCCTTACACATCTTGAGATTACTGTAAGTCTTATTTACTTTCTCTGTTTATTCAGGGTGAGATGGTATCAGAAATATATTTAAAGATTTTTTGCATTATGTAACTTTTGCGAAAGTCCACCTTTCAGCAACCGTGTTTTGCAACACCACCTTATGACCAAAGCGGTCAATATATCCGCAGCAATCCGAACTACCAATACTTACTAACACCACCATCGCCTTATGTCTACAGTCCACATCCTCAGTATCATGTTTTCTCAGGTAAATATTCAAGATTAGGTTTTTTTTATATTATTATCTATAAAATCACTCAGATGTATGATTATAGCTGTTGTGATCAAACAAATGGTTAATGAAGAATGAAGAGAAAGGAAGGCATAAATTTAAAGATAGTCCTATGTCGAAAATTATGGATTCATATCTGCCAAACAAATTACAGGTTATGGAGATGCTCCAATGGGGAACCTTGCTGCTCAAATGCAAAATTTATCACTTCAAGGTGCTAATGCAATGCTACATCCGTCAGCTGAATTAACAAGCATCGGGCCGGGTACAAGTATGACAGCTAATCAGGCTCCCGCTGGCACAGCAATTCCTCAGGTTGCTATGCAAGCCTACACAGTTCCAATCTATCCATGGCCATATGGTGTCCAGGTAGTTTGTCCACTCTTGTCTGACGTTCATATGGTTTCTTATGACGGAAAATTTTGGAGGTCAGATTCCTGATCTTCTGGTTGGCTTTGATCCTTTTAACCACTGTGTTGCAGACAAAATATTACCGTAACAAAATGTGTATAAAGCTCAGGAAGTTGTATATTTAAATTCACGAATGATTGATTGATAAAATGTATTTCGTTACATCTGTTTAACACCATAGTGTACATGATTGTTTAATACTACCGTAACAAACATAATATGCAAAGTTGTTTGGTTTCGAAATTTAAATATCACTTGTTCAATGTCACACATCAATAACACTGGTAAATCAAACACTATGTATTTAGGATTTATTGCAAAACTTTTCCACAAATCACTAACATTACTTTGTCAAGCATTTTTAAAATGTTAGGAATTTGTAGAAAAAGATTTGTTTACAGGCAACGACAGACCCGAATATGATTGGTGCCGTGGTGACATCTGCGACACCGTTGCAAAATTTTGTTCCAGAATTAGCTGCAATACATACAGATGCTGCAAATGTTGCTGCTGCTACTGCTGCTGCTGCCGTCGCTGCTGCTGCTGCTGGTGCCATACCAGCAAATCAGACATCCGGTCAGGTTATCTACACCAGTCAGCCACCACCACCTCCACCACCGCCTTCGCAAGCGCCAGCACTACAAATGCAGCAAAACTGAGCAGAGAAAATGCCTTCAGGAATTTTAATTTTTGCCGTATCTCAGACAAACTTGTTGTAGTTATGACGCATGGAAAGTAAAGAGAAAAGCTCAAAGAGATGACGAAGAGAGGGAAAGATTAAGGGAGTATTGCAACTTGAAAAGTGAGTGCCTGTTTTCTCTCTTTCTTGATTTTATTCAAAATTTCGTTGTTTGTTTGCTTTCCCCCAATTTCAAATGCTTATCAACTTTGTTTTGCTTGTATGCGCTTTGTAAAATGTTCAGTTGTTTTCAAAAACATGGAATTGCCTCATTGTTAATGAGTTAGTTATAATTAATTTGATTTTGTAAATCTTCTTACTGGAAAGATTATTTCAATTTACAAATTTAGAGAATGATCGTTGCTAACAAGTGACATGTAACGTTGAAAAGATTGGTGGTATGATGGATGTCCTGTGGACATCAAGCAATGAGTATTTCCAAAAAAAAAAAACAAAAAAACCACCTACCAAAATTTATATTGAAAGAAATCTTCCCACCAAAATTTACATAATTTTTAAAATTTTCAAAAGAGAAGGGAGAACCTTCACTGTGAATTTCAGATTGAAGGAAAATTGAATAGTTAGTTATTTGTTTAATGTGTTGTTAAGGTTGCGAGGAAAAGATGACTTTAAATTGATAGTTATTTGTGAAATTGTATTTTCTCATTCTTTAATTTATTTCATTTGTTCCTCATGTCCTTCCTTTTGTTTTCGTCCTGTAAATTCTGTATGGTTTTGACGGTTCTTTCGTTTATCTTATTTGATAGTGATCGCTAATTGTCAACTGTTCCTGAATTGGTTAGTTTCCAATTTGCAGTTAAGGAAATGTGAGTATAAAGAAACATTGCAATGCAAGCTCTATTCTTGCATCCGAAGTTGATAATCAGCAACTACCAACATCACTCCGTTTTTTTGTACGCTATTTTTTTTTAAATTACTTTTTAAAAAAGAGCTGATTTTGGTCGATGTTAATGGCGTATTAGGGTGTATTTGTATGATTTATCCTCAAATTCCTTCAGTATAAATTGGTGATGAAGATCTGCGGAATTGTAAAAATTGAAGAATTTAAGGCTATAATTTAAACAGAAATGTGCAGGACTCAATGCAAGGATCATTTGGGCATCGAATTTATCATTTTAATGTGGCAATTTGAATGCCATTCATGTTGTAATTAGGCATAGCTGGATAGGGAATGGATTTTCTTCAGGTAGAGTGCAATGTTGAAAATGTTTCAAATATTGTTGTACATATAATGTAATTGTGTCTCTCCTTCTTCAGTAATTGCATTGGGTGGAAAATTGTTTGATTATGAATGTATTTCCCGAAGAACAATCTATGCAAAAAATGTCTTATTGTTTATTGTTCATGCAACATGCGGCGGTCAGTGAGTATGTATGCGTGCACGTGTGGAAATGTTCTTTTCGTTGTTATATTTGTTGTTTTATTGTATGTCTTCCTTTATTTACAGAGCAAAAATTCGTCTGACAGTCTCGGCCATTTCTGTTCACTATGATTCAAAAATTGCATTTTGTTAAGTTTGCTTAACGAACAAGGCGCGGGTCGTTTAGTAGAGGATAAATTGTGCTTCGTGGCGATGTTATACATTCCTGATGATGGTGGATTTTTGATAGCAACTAAAGCTCTAGCAATTAAGCATATTATGTGAGATATGCGGTTTGTCGTAAATAGGTATGTTTATTTCATACGCAAATAGATATGGGGATTTCTGCACACTGGTTTCTCGTGCTTTTTCTGGCCTTTCTTAGGTCGAGGAAGTTCAGACCGATCGTAATTAATGACCAAGACCAGTCGACAGTACATCTGGAGATGAAACTTCATCTGAGTCTTCCGAAACTGTTGCGCCATGTCAGCCAACCAATTACTTAAATCCGACAATATAGACGGCCAGTGGTCCTCAAATTATTTTATGTTTCCCGTTGTTTTTTGTGGAGGGCTGATGCATTAATGTAGTAACAATTCATTATATGGGATGGGATGGGCCTTTCCTGTTCACTGAACAGATTACCTCACCGGGAGTTTCCCATATTCACATAAGCAAATGGTCTCTAAAAAGCAAGCCTTCCTTCAATCTTTTGTCTTAAGATCTTGCGAGCTTTTTTTTTTGTTTATGCCGGCCGTCACCTTTGCTGTTCTATAATTTGTTTATTACATCTTGGTTTAGAATTTCGTAGAGGCCTAGAAAAGTCAGTCTTTAAGGTTGATTCTATGGATTTCCATTCCAACAGGACGGGATAGAACTTCCTTTACAAGATATTTGGAAGGAAACATTTGTATACTAAGTTTGTACTACAAGCTAATTATGTTATCGTACTCGCTAATAATGGCAGAATTGATGGTGCTTGTGTGTTCTGTATTTGAACAGATGGCCCACTGTGACGTTGGATACATCCGTTTCTTTCATCTGATGTCTATAAACAACATTCCGGAACGGCAGCTGTCTCACTCTTGATTTTCATTTTTTAGTTTTGCATCTTATGGGCATATCAAGCACTGCTGCTGAAGTCATGGAGTGATCGTCAGGCATTGCTGAATTTTTCTGTTCGTCTCTGAACAAATCATTAAATCCTCTCCGTAATTCTTGTCCGACGATATTATTAGATCTATGATACGAAGTTTATATTTCTAAAATGTTTTGATGAAATACTTTTTTTCTATAACCTACAATTGCTTTCTTGTGTATGCAACAGTTACATTTTCCGGAATGTGCAAAAAATACATCTACTTCGTATGAGATTTCTGTTTGATCCGAAACTGTCTCCTACTTCGTGTAATATTTCATTGCGATGATGTTTTCCTTTTTTTTCAATTGTTTTTTAGTTGTTAGGAATTCCCGGCAAAAAGTTACATCTTTTCCCATTTGTTCTTGATGTGTATCTTGATTCTGTAAATAAAATGAAAATTACTAACGAATTATGACGCAAAAGTTGCATAGTTATCGTGATGGTGACGATTCAATGGCTGAAATACTTCACTGCATTCAGAGAGAACATATTCAGCCCAGCGATTTAATCGAAACACGAATGACCGTCAGGAAAAATAATGGGTCGTGTTTGAAAGCTGATGTGAACTGTAATGATTGAAAAAGTAGAGTTTCGCGTCAGGTAATACTGCATGCAGATTTAGAAATGATGGTGAAGAAAGATGTTCAATTTACTTTTCTACTGGTGGGTACTATTCTCGAAAACGAGTTGTTAGTAGGCACATATGAAATGGCTCAAAAGAAATGGAATAACATAATAAAGGAGATTATCCAAGCCACGTGGCCGATCGACCCGGAAACAGTATGCTGCATACACCTAACAGCCTTTTGGAAAAAAACTTGCAGTACATCAAAAAAGATCATACCAGTTCACCCTTTTCCATCAATAATCGATCGAAACGTTCATATTTATTGTCTATGATACTCAACGCTTATTTAAAGCATGTCTACACATTGATCATTCTATTCTCATTCCGTTTTTGGATCATAGAGCACTTAATCAGCTATCAGTGTACTCTGGTAAGATTGTGATTCTAGATTACAAATGGCCTATTTGATCTGTTCGGATATCTGAACTAATCAAAATCACGACTCTTCCTGTCAATGCGATGTACCGCCGTTGTTAAGGCTCCTTCTTTTGTCATATAGAGTGCACTGCCATCGATACCTATAATTTTTTTTAGAATTTTCAAAGAGTGCAATTTATCAGTAAAACAACTGAGAGCTTAGGCACTTCGCATGTCTATCAAAATCAACGACCTAAACTATGACGTCTCTCTTAGCAATAAATGGCAAAGGTATAATTTCACTACAAGCACAGGAATATTTTGAGATATTTATTACATAATGATAATAGGAAACGTGCTTCAAACGTTGCTCAAAGTTATTTGTTCAATAATTTCGACTGCATTATTCAAAAATAGTTACCATGATTATTTCTATTACCAATCATGCGTATCTTTAAAACATCATATCTTGCGAACTTTCAATCTCCACAAGCATTGTTAGTGACTAGTAGTACCCTACAGATTATCTCATTTTGACAGCCATTTGACAATTTTTATCAAAACGGAGAAAATAAATGCACGAAAAACCTGTAAGCTCAATTACAATGGATGACATAGGCAAACTCGGTTCCAAATTGCTAGCAAGTTTCAATAAATTGACTGCTGCATCACCAGCTGCATTACTCAGTGTTCCACGACTACATACATTTAAGCCTGATTCGTCGGCACAAAGCACTCCCTTCACTTGTTCTTTAGTCACCCTGAAATAAGACGTTAACTGTACATTAGCATCACTTGACCTCGAACAGTTTTTTATTTATTTTACCTAGAGTTTGCTCTGTCACTTGAAATCGCTCATACAACTCGAAAAGTTCCTAAACTGAAGAACCATTTCTTTGCAAAGAAAACAACTAGAAATAATCTGCACTTGCTAATCTATTTACATAAAGCACAAAATCCCAATAGATATTTAAATCCCACTTATTAAGTCGCCAAGCATTACATTTAAGTATTCATAGCATTAATAAAACTCCACAGCAGATGACCAAGATTTTCTAAGCCAAAAGTTATGTGGTAGAATGGCGAGATTTTTTGGATCATATTGTAGATAATCCATTACTTCTGTTTGAAGGAATGCAACTTTCGATGCTTTCTTTACGATTTAGCTATTACTTCTGCAGCTTATTGCCTCGTTTGAGGTAAGAGAAATATTAGTAGGTACATGTATGCATGTTTATATACATACACTGGCAAAGTAGTAATGTAATAATAGAAATAATTAAATCTCACATTTCATCTGCCAGTTTCTCTAATTGTGATTCCATTTTTTTGTTCACAATTCACTGGTAAAAACCTGAAATCAACAATACACAAATAAATGGAAATATTACATAAAGAAAAGAAGTAGACGCAACAGTACATTTAACATATCACCGATACATGTGAACAACAGTTCCCGCTTAAAGACATATACTTCTCATAACATCATGAAGTGAACCCGCACACCCGATAGTGAGATGAGGAAACATCGCGAAGCAAATGCTGGTGTTTCGGGACGCGGGATACTTATATAATCAAAATGGAGAGTGTACATTGCTAGGCAAGAGACAGAAAGATGTTCGAGAAATGCGCGAGGTTTGTGATGGGGATGACATGAAGAAGTAGGAAGTGAGAGAGATAAAGAATAATACAGGAGAGGAGAGGAGATTTATAGAAAAGAACGTATTGATAGAATTTGCATGATCTATTAGTTGTTTATTTTGCGTAGTATTACTTACAGTTAGAAATGTGAGGAGATACGTTGAGACGAAAGAGAGACGGGAGAGAGCAATATAATTCTTCATACGGTTAGAGAGAACGTTGATTGGTCGAGAATAATTTAGAAAAAATCAGCCAGAATTGATCTACTGCCAAGTATTGGGGTCAAAGAGCAGGCATCCTTACTTACTCTTCGGGTCTTCTTTTGGTTGTCATGGAAATACATTTCAAGCGGCTCAATTCTTTTTTCTTGAAATTTACACTAATGTCTCGTTTGACTTTCTTTTAATCTTTCTCATCTTCTCAATCCGATAAAAAATGAGGCACAATATATTTATTGATGAAGTTAGGAGGAAAAGATTGAAAGATTTAGGAAAGAGTGCTGGATATAGAATAAAAGTCCTGAATAAAGGCAAAATTCACATACAAGGGTTTAAATATTTCTTAACTTTTATTGCATATTAATTTTTTTTGAAAATTTTTGCAGCTAATAATAACCACAATTAAACTATGACCATGGAGACGCATTATTTGTTTCAAAATTGCAACGCCTCAAACGATAGGAATCGTGGTGGTGGGTTACCGTTCTGGAGAGTTTTCATGGATTGTAAAAAAGATAAGCTAACAACAGCTAATGGCATCAACAACGAATCACAATGTGCAAATCCCATTAATGGTTACTTTTTCTTTGTATCTTTACTGTAAAATACAGTCATAGCTGCAGAGTGAATTTTTATTTTAGCATGATGGCATAGGCAAAGCATTTGTGACGGGATTAATTAATTTAAGCATGGTTTTGTCAACCAAACTATTTGAAAAGTAATTTAACAGTCAAATGAAATGAAGCAAATTGAGTAAAACAATATTTCTAATGCTACGAATATTCATCTATGGAAGGATTAAATGGTCAAAAGTTTCAAAATAAATTTTGAACGAAAATAAAACTTTAATGCTGTTTGTTTTTTCCTCTTTTTTGCATTTCATATTTAACATACGGGTTAATCGTTATCATTTTCATTTTTAACAACATCTTCCTTATCATCATTATCAGTTTTCATTGTCATCATTGGATAAAACCTAGTCTCGAGTAATTCTGATCCTAAATTAGGATGTAAACGCTATTGAAGTAATCTCTTTTGTCCATTATTCTTTAAAAGATTATTTTTTGAAGATTTCAAAGATGTTGAACAAATATCTGAATGCACATCTGAAACATCATTTGAAAACAATGCTCAAGCAGAAAATGGCACGACAAGAAAACGACATCCTATCGGTATGATGTTGATGCTTTCTCTTGCTGTTCCATTAATCTTGTGCTTCAGATTATGGCAAGTGAACTTTGTTACTTAGCAGATTTCTGTTTGATGCACGTTTGTTTTATAAGCACATATTTTCATAATCATAAGATGCTTTCATCGTAATCCATGGGAATTTTATTGTCTATTCCTAAGGGTCAACTCCTTTATTCTAGTTTGTAGCATAGAGATGTTGTGCATTCACACCGTACCAATAATTTCTCCTTCAGGCAGCTTTAATTTGGGTGCTGTCTTTGCTGAGGCTGAAGCATCAGACAATTTATTAGAGCGGAAGCAATTTAATTTAAAATTAGTGAAGGAATTTCGGATCGAAGATGGTACTACTGGTTTTGGTTATGATACAATTTTCGGTGATGGCATCGATGAACGGTTGAGATCGGTTATCGTCGATGAACCATATTTGCGAAATAAATCACAGGTGTGTTACTGTTGGATAATACAGAGAAGTTCCAAAGCCTTATTGGATACTTTAGCATGGAGTGTTTTTTTCCAAACTATTTTGATTTGGACATCGTTCGCTGGAGCTGAAATATTTGTTAATATCTTTTGGTTGAAGCTTGATATTACTTTTGTTCTTATCTTGAAGTAGCTTTTCTACTGTTTATTTTAAACATCGCTATAGTTGTTGACATACAAAAGTATGTCAAAAGTATTTTTAGTGTCCTTGGAGTACGGACTACAATGAATAAAATTGTGAGATTAGTTTTGTTAGTATCTAACTACATAACGTTTTTTATTAAGCGGTGGTTCGGAACTGTTGCTGCAAAAAGGTTATCAAAATTCTCTCATTTTAGATTACAAACTTGGTTGCATTCTGCGAGTTGTTGGTGTCGGGAGCACCGAATCTTCGTGAAATTGTGCTTTGTACGCAGGCGGAACAGACTGCATTGCATGAGCTGTGGCTGCAGTTAAAACAGCTGAGGATCGATCTTATGTTACGAGATGTAGTTTTGAAAGTGAAGTGCAGCGGAACCATGCATGATCGGGAAATTCGGTCATTTTTTATCCTATTTTAGGCGACAAAATTCAATATTTCAAATTTTTTCATTAACTACGAAAGTTATTTCTAGATTATATCATGGTTACGTTTGTTTTTTTCAGTTAGTACATGTTCATACATTCCATTATAATCCTTCTATGACAATTGGTACTTTGGTTGTTGAGAAATAATGTCGAAATTTTCATATTACCTTCCAGAATTTTTTCTCTCTCTCTTGAATTGGACTCTCTCTTGAATTGGAAAAAAAAAACACTTTTCCTTTCAGATTTGACAATGGTTGGACCTATCGGATTGGTCGTGGTTTAGATTATTTTCAAAAGCAGCAGCCATTAACTCTAGGAATAACCAATTTCAATTTAAGGAAATGTCAGGAGACAAATGTATGTATATTAAGAGAAATGCGACGTAAGGATGCTATGTAAATTGATTAATTTAATAGGGACTAATAATTTATATGATTTGTTGTGATTCTGCTATAAACTGGATTGTGGAAAGTAGGAATAGGAATATAAGATCGAAATTTGATTTCACAATGAATTTAGCTGCTCATTTTCTATGCTAGTCTATATTGTCTTCAAAATTCTAACTAATTATTATATTAATTTCCCTAAGACTTCTGAGAATTATTCAATCAGTTGATTATTTTCGTGGTTTTTTATATTGTGATTTGGTATTAGAAAATTCCAATTTCATATATTTCAAGTTTTTATGTTTCATCGATTTCTCATTGTTTATATCGTGCAGTACACTTGTACTTTCAGCATAACTGTGTAATGTTGTTTATTTTTTACCATGTTGATTGATATTTTTATTTGGATGAAGTATTTTTGTACAATGTTTTTAGATGTGTTTATATCAAATATTCGCATTTTGCAGCTTTTATTTCCTCGATTTCGTGGTCATCCATTGTAGTGATTTGTTGTTGTCTATTGTTATGATATATTATGGATCGCTTGTTTCATACATCTCTTTCTTTGATTTTCTGGTATTACGTTTAATATAATCTAAAATTTATGCATGCGAAAATTACTCGTTCTATCTACAATTTTAGAAACCTTATGAATTGGATTGAGAGGCAGTTCAACCTACTATTATTATTCAGTTATTTGGGGGAAGTGGAACCAACGCTTTCTCGAAGTTCCTCAAAACTTTTAATTTTGAGTCATGTTTCAGTTTTCAAAGATTCAGTAATGTTCATGTTACAGTTGCTTTAGTAAAGTCGAGGTTTTCTTAATAAACCATAGATTTGCAAGCGGTAATTTTGGCAGCAGAAAATTGTCGCAATACTGTGACACACGTAGATGCGCCAGATATCAAGTGGGCGATAGGGATATCACTAGTTGCTAAAGCTGTGGATGATATTATAACTGAAAGAAGTGAAATGGCAAACTATGAAATTCTGTTGATATCTGTATTTCATGATATGCTATAACAGTTCCAATTTTCTAGCAGTGATAATAAGTAGCGAAGAAGTTGTGATTATGGTAATCAGTAAATGGTGTTATTATTTTGCCAGATGTGTTCTCTTATTAGGAATGACATTTTGAAAAAATCTTAATCCCGAACGTTTTGTTTCAAATGTGATGTTTGGACGAGAAATAAATGGTTTTATTAAAAACAAGTATCACAGTGGAATGCACTGTTTGAGATTGGAAAACCCATTCAACTGTAAAATTTAAAATTAAAAACTGTTTAAATATTTGATACCAAATGAAGTATTCATATGTACTTGTGAATTTAAAAGCGAAATTAGCATATTAATAAAAGATCTGAGATAGGACAATATGCCTATAATTTAAGCTTTTCGAATGAAAATACTCGGTCCCATCATTCTTCTTCATTCCTCCTTTTCTTTATCTGGAGGACGTCCTGTCACATATTGCATTTTCATTTCGAAATTTCATTTTTAGTTTAGAATTAAAAAAGTTAGCACTTGCGAAGCGGTTAGCATGTAGATAGATAGATGTGGGAATTTCAATTTTAATTAATTTCAATTTCGGAGATGTCCGATCAGCGGCTGTTTGAACGTAAGACAGTATGCTGTGATCAGAAATCGAAATGTTTGGCGCATTCTGCTCTTTTCATTGGTTTGTTTCATATACAAATGCAAAATTGTTTTAAATAAATTACTGTCAATTAGTGTTTAAAGATAAGCACAAAGACTGTTTTAAGTGGTAAGAAGAAATAAATGACAAGGATACGGTACTAAGGAGAGAAGTTAGATAGAAGTTTCAATTCAATATCAAATCATGATTCATTTGAGAAAAACCAGAACGACGATTAAAAGAATTAGACGTGGAAAAACGGGAACCCATTTTACTTCGATGTTCGGCTTTGCAATGTACACATTTTGTTCAATTGGACACATTGCAACGAGTATCTGAAATTTACAAAGTTCTACACGAATTTCATACTGCAGTAAGTCAATCGCATTTCATTTATTGTTAGTTCATTTCTTATCTTAACATAATCAGTTTTGTCACACCATTATTTCAGGTGACACAATCAGTTTTCCGTTTGGTGCCATCCTTAGAAACGGATGAATGGCCAGTACGGTATGTTTTTGCATCACTAAGTGGTCGTTCAACATGTGTTCAACTTCGCTCCTCACCGGTCTATGTAGTTCATTGGCATACCATTTCGTCGAGCAAAGAAGTGCAGGTAATTAGTAGGGGTAATCGTCTCGAATTCATCAAGTAGATACTGATCACTTAACGATATCAGATCAGATCACTCTGTAATTATTCGTAAGATTTGCAAACTTCTCATACCACTATCTAATCCATTCTGTATGCTTTGGTTATCTTCAGGAACATATGTTTTAAATGTTTCACATATTCCATGAATTTGCTAATTTGAACTCAAATTTCAATGAATTTGAATTTGTGCAAATTCAAATTTACGTGGAAACCGTTTGATTGCATTTAAATGTAGAAAGATATGAAATGTCTCACTTTTTCGATCATTACAATTATCTCGAAAAAGGACAAATTAAATATCGAAATTAAGTAACAGTGTGTTATTAGCTGCTCTGATCAAAAAATCACGACAGTTAGCATCGCCGTTTCTTCCTTGTCAAAAACCTTTCATCAAATATATTTTATTCAAATATTTCTAATTGCACTTTCCTTCCAATTCAAGTTTTTTTTTTTTTTTTTGTATTCAGATAAAGCATCGTACGGTAACTCGGTTATCCTATGAGTTGATCCTGCGGCCGATGGAAATGGAAACAGCTGAACGATGGCACATGAACTGGGAGTACGTCGTTTATCGAGTGTCACATGGTCTACACTTTGCCATCATGAAAAATGTTGCTGATATGAATCCTCAACAAAGAGCTATTTATATACGAATACAGAAAGCTTATCCACGACGATTTATGCGATCTATTATTGCACCTGTAGAAGTATGTGCCATTTCGAAACTGTCGACTGTTTTTGTTATGAATGACAGCTCTGTGGGATCGCCTGCTTGTGAATTTTGTCCTTTCGAAATGTCAAAGGATCAAACTCTGATTCTTCAATTAGGGACAATTTTTCCCCCATAAGATTTATCAATAATTTTCAGTTCTACGAATGATTGTTGAATTTTATCAATAATTTTCGATTTCGGAAATAATTTGCATCGAAATGATTGCCAAGAAATTTCTAACAATTTTGTTCCAGAAAAAGAAAGTTCTCAAAGCTTCGGAAGCACACCCAATTAAAATGTGTACCGTTGATCGAGGTGAACCGTGTCATGTCAAAAAAATCAATATTCCTGAATATCGTAGATGTATGGCCACCAATTATTATCCAACACTGGAACATATTACCAGATATTCATCCAGTTCAGCCCTGATTAAATGTAACTGTTGTCCTGATGTAATGGAGTAATTCACTAATCAGTTGATCAACTAACTGAATGACCAGTGACACTTGTTTGGATTGTTTTTAAATTTGGGTGATTAAAAGTTTAGGATTGACTTTGTTTCTTGTTGAACTTTTATGTAAAAAAAAATAAAAAAAGAAACAATTTTGGAAATTGGAATGGGAAATCGAATTCAGTTGTATCGTATTGATAATAGAGAAAAGAAAGGAGCATAGAGAAAGCCATCGTAACTTCGCGGGATCAATTCGATTTTAACGTTACGAAAACCTTACATCTGAGTCTGTCGTTCGCCATTATCATTTCGTTATTATCAGTGTGCGATATATAACTTTCCGAATTCATCTATTCTGAACATTCTATCACCAAGGTATTCCATCGCATGTCACGTCAATCCCAAGTTTATTCTTTATAGCTAACCTCAACTAATAAACTACTTTTATAAAACAACCATTTTGATGTTTTGGAAATCCATACCAAAATTATAGTCAAAAACTTCATTAGTGGACTTCGAGTAACCTGATAGTTTTGTTTCACGAGGGTATATTACAGACCTACTGGAATACTCGATCGATACAGTATTTCCTGATCAAGAGGCTCAGAATTGTGAGAAGGAATTGACTCAGAAGATAACAGTATTATAGCAAGTGGGATCACGTTATAGCATAGGTCACATTTCGGTCAAAGAAAGCAAAACGAAGAAGGATATTCAGAGTTTATGTTGAAAATATGTGCCCATTAAGCAATAACTTGCGATTGAAAGATTGCAACGCCTGCCTCAATTCGCCCCTCCTATTCTCCCCGCACTGCACACTCCTGGACTGCGCAAGACTTCTCCATGTTAGTTACTAGCGGGGGAGCGCGAACGCAACCCCAAACGCAAAAATTGTGCTGTTGGCTGATCCCAACTCGGGATAGCCACACGGGTCAACCAGACCCAGAGTGCAATGGTCAAGCCTCACCGTGGAGGTCCCGCCTTGTTGATCGCGAGACCCTCCCAGCCAGGTAAGTTTATGAGCTCTCCGCTCCTGAGGTACCCCTTTGAAGAGCTGCAAATATCGAGTGGCTTGCTGAATTTACTTGCATTTGACAAGACAATGAGATCTCCGGAGAGTGTCGAGACGACGAGTAAGTGAAAGCAAATGTTGCACATTTGAAGGATCCCTTCCAAACAGTGTGACTTCTCTCTGCTACTCCACTTGTCCCATTGGTGGACGCGCAAGAGAGTATCAGAGATTTATGACTGCCGTGCAACAGTAAATTTGGCCATAGCTCCTTCATGCATGCATGTTGCAAGCTAGAATGCATTATCAGGCCAATTAGACTAGGCTCTTATAGACTCTCGA
>NW_018108184.1:552566-557993 GCF_000183805.2 Loa loa | reverse complement strand
AGACTAGGCTCTTATAGACTCTCGATACTCGAACTATTGCTATACTACTCTGGACCTTTATGAAAAACAATTTCAAAGTCATGCGAGACAAAATTTTTACCGGTTACTTGTCCGAATCTTTGTCAACCTAACAAGAATTGATTTTTTAAAAAGATCTACCTTTTTCACTTTTTTGCGAATGTTTATTGATGTATACTTCTGATTATTCGGTTAGCAAAAGGATGACAAAACACTTTAACATTTTGGAAATGATTCATTCGCATTTGTACCATCACGCTGTCCCACTTGATCCTTAACCCATTATAGTAATTTATCTTACCTGAAATTCATTGCATATCATACGATCAACTTCAGGTAGGAAAAATCATCCTCAAGACTATTATGCCATTCTATTCCGCTTCAAAACTAATACACGTTAACAATATCAGAGAAAAATATTCAGTGTTGTCACAGAAGTTTCGAAGAAAGTGATATGCGTCACATAAAAAAGAGCTGACACGCCTGTCATCTCTGTTTTAAGAGATCTGCCAGAATGATCTAAGCCATTTAGCTACAGCATAATTGTTTCCAAAATGCAATGGATGGAATTTATTCGATGTTAGCAATATATTAAAATGATGAAGAGATGGACTAATCTCAAAGATTGATCGTTGCGCAAAATGTGTTTCACATCCATCGGTTCATCTACGATCGCTTAGTGCTAAAATCGACTTAACTGCGTTCTGCAAATACAGCTTCCTCTATGAGTGTCACAGTCTTGTTCACCGTCTGCCAGGCATCTCCAATATTTTTTGCATTTCAAATTGCATGATGATACCCTGCAAATGTAAACAATTTGAATTGTCAACTTTGATTGCTATGAAATGACTCGAAACTTGACATCTCGAATGTTTACATTCAAAAGTTAAAATTCAGATTTGGAACTTCTTTTTTTAATATAAAAATCCTTAGGATGTTAAAAAACATTTTGTTCTGTATATTTACAATTTCTTTGTTTTTAAATTGATAAAATGAAAAATGAGCAAACCTTCTTCCCACCGCATTAGGCATAGTAATTGCAATGATAACAATTAGCAGGAGCAATTTGCTTGTATTCAACATGTCCTCGTTCAGTTGACACCGGTTAATTTAGCTGAAATCAAACAACTAATCAGAAAACTTTTGCTAGCACACATTAACTTAACAATGCTCTAACCATTGTTTAAGTAAAATTGTTGAAGACCGAGAAAATATGCAGATTTGTTATGAAATAATACACTTCGGTGAAGACTAATATTGAAACGGTCTTTATGAGGGAACGGATTAAACAAATATGGAACGGAAATAAGTCCATCTTAGAACATCAATACATTGGCATTTCTGATCTCATATTGCCGGATCCGAAAATTACAACACAATAAAGGATTCTGAAGCCCATCTTAGAGTCTTAACACGAACTTTGCCCTGAAATCTGAAGGAGACATGCACATGCAATGCCAGAAGCTACAACTAAGTCTTACAACCGTTACAAACTGCTACAAACGTTACACGAAGATATGTTAAACAATAAGCAAATAATATCAAATTTAGGAGTAAATTATTCCACAAAAGAAAACTTAAAACTTGTGATTGATATGAAAAATTCGACAAAATTTATTAAACTATCTGTCATAAACCAGTAATAAGTGTTAAATAATCAAATATAACTTTAAAAAATGTAATTTGAATTCGTTTTCGAAAATGGTTAGTTTGGGTTAAACTTTGTTATTGATGCATGGGAAATGTTAGAGCCTGCAATGACTAACATCAAATACATCATCTCATGTCACGTTATTTCTTAAAAAGCTTTGCCTATTTGATGATGAATACAAAAAAGTTCGTCTAGAAAATTCTTTGCTTATGAAAAGAATTCTTCCATGCTTAACATTGTTATGCAAATTGTGCAAAATATAAAATATTTTTCAAATATTTGCATGCAAATTAGAAGAAACCAAACATTTCTTGCACCATTGTTGACTGATACGGTATAGAATTTCAGAACAGCTAAATTTGCAGAAAAATGTCCGTAAAAGTCACCAGTCATTATTGGTCAAGGACATTTATAAACACGTAAATATCCGATAAGAATTAGATGAATGTAATATTCATGAAAGTTTGGCCATTGAATTTTGGTAGAAATCTAATCCAAAATTATCAATCAATCAAGATAGTCTCTTCAATCTCCTACCTCTGATAAAATAGGTATATTGAAGTGCTTAATTTCAATATATCAAATTATTGCTTGAGAATTAAGGAAGTTGTAGGATGGAAAGGAAAAATTCGAAAGATGAAAGCGGAAACTATATACTTCTTTGAACAGCAGAAAGAAAAATTGATAACTCTTTTTTCATATTTATCATAAATTTATCATAAAGTCTAGAAATTACAAATTAAGCCGAAAAATGTTACTTTTGGAGGTTTCAAATGATAACTGAATAGATGACGGTTACATTCAGAATGAACAAGTTGGAAGATTGCATTGTAAAATTCTTCAAAAGTTTCCGGTAGTTTGCGAGGGAAGAAAGAACCGAAGATGAACAGAAATTTCGAGTGGAACTTCAGCGTATTGTGATTTTATAAGTCGTGATAACTGATGAATTAAACTTAACGACGGTAATTAGCACCTGAGCTTCCTTTCAGGATGTGTTTTTGAAAAAAATAAATACTTCGTAGGAGAAGGAGGCTTTTACATAAGAATTGTTATCAACACTTATAAGTAATATTAAACAACAAAGGTAGCTGTTTGCTCTGCAAAACATCATAATTGCCAAGAGTGATAAGGTCAAAGGTTAGCACACTATCGATATTTGTTTGATACAATTACCATTAGAATCACTGAAAAAAACTGCTTTCAAAACTGTAGAAAGGACCATAAAGAGGAGAGAAGGACTATGATAATATTTCATAAGTGTCCCAATTGGAGATCTGCTTGATATAGATGTTGTAGAATAGATGTTAAATAGTGATCTATTCATATAGAACCCACCCTGATATCAAATTGCAACAGAGCATGAAATACCGAAACTGTGGAAGTGATCGATTTCAATTTTAAAGCAACCAACCAGTAACAAAAGATGATAAGGCAACGCCTAGCAATAATAGTGAAGCAATCATCACATCGTTTGAAGGTTTTACTTGACCGATTTCGGTAATATTTTTCAATACACCCAACTGTTCACTGTAATCATCATCCTCCTGGAAAAAAGTCCTGTACCGAATATCTCGGCACTTCTGGATAATCTTAAAATCATTCATTTGGTTCATTTGACGCATGGATACGAATCATTCAAGTGATATGGTTAAATCGCAAAAATTAAGGAATGAAGTGAAATTAGTTGGAAAGTGGAACAAAAGTAATTTGAGACCGAAATAACATTTGTCAAATTACGACTTTCTTCTCACCTGTCCACACCTAGAAAAGAAACTATACCTCTACAGTTTTGCTTCCGCCACATTTTCCTTCCAAACCACAAAGATTATCTTCAAAGATAGTCGGTTCATTTAACGATCGATTACATCGACAATCAACAAAGCACGCTTGATATTCCACCTTACTAAATGTTATCATCGAAAACGTAGAATTCATTTGATAACTTCAAAAAGTATTTAGTATTCAGAAATTGCGTAACAATTAATTAAGATTCTACTTTAAAATGCATTTCATCCTATCTAATATAACCTTTTTTCGATGTTCCACCTCATTAAAACAACCAGCTCCAATGGTAAGTACATGATGATACAGGGGATATTGTTTGGCCATATCGACACGAGCCATTTTATCCATATCAAATAGAAAATCACCAAGAGTAAAGCAACGGTTGCTAAATTAAATTGTCAATCTTTTTCTTTTTCATCGAATTGAAAATATAGCGCATTTACTATCATTAAAGTGCTGGAATAATTCAATAATTTAATTATTTAAGCAAGATAAAGTTAAACCTAAATAAGTAAATATGAAGAAATCTGCTGTTGAGCTTCGCAGAATGATAAGGCAATCGTGATATCTGTATAATATCTAATTTGTACTTCTGTTGGATTATTTACCTAACCATCAAGCGACCATTTGAATGAGCAAAAACATTCCGTATCCTTGGCTTTTTGTTTTTATCGTACAATACTTCATCACGTAATATTTTTAAATATATCGTATCATTCTGCAAAATATATAACTAATTATTTCATTTCAGGATAAAAATCAATCTTTCAAAAATCAGATTTAAGATTGTGAATTCAAAATTTCTTAAAAATGAGTGCTTGAAAAGTTGTAGTAATTTCTGATAGAAACAGGAAGTTTGGAGATTGTATCTAAAGATTTTAAAATCAAACTTCATTCAATTTTCTCCTTTTTTCTTGATGTAAGAGGACTTCATATGCAAAAAAAGGTGACACGCAACGCTCGCCATGGAAGTTGTAATCTCGAGGTCCATAATATGGAAAACGTCGACGTGTGGGATTTATTTGCGCAACTGGCCAACATAATATCTAGAGATTAAAATTTGTGATATATTTAGAATGCATGTATGGAATTCTACGTTATTTTACTTCTTACATTTATATCCGATATTTATACCATAATTTCTTGAAGTATGCAACTGACATTGTTATCTTCGCAAGCCAAAAAACAAGGCCTCCAACGTGTGAAACGTGGCCCGCCATCACCTCGGAATGTACGCTCACGATCCATCTGATCGGCACCGACATCTTTGAACAAATCGGATAACCTGTATGAATACTGTGTGAGTATAGAATTTACTCTTTTTTTTTTTGAAATTCATCAATATTTAAATTTGACAGTAAAGTTAACACCCATACTTTCTAGTCACTAGGAAAGCCAATGATTTTAGCACAGCATTCCTGATTCGATAGATATGAGGTAGAAAATGCAAATTTTTACGTGACGTGACACTTTGCAAGGACTATAACTTGCAGATAATGAACTCCTCTTAAAATTAATTAGTATGTTTACTTCTACACTTCATACGTTTTTGACTGATTGTATCGCTAAAGTCACAAAAATTAAAATAAATTTTGTATAAGATGGGAATGCTTTCCATGATTCATTAATTATCTCATCTTAATATCTGTCTAAATTCACATTCCCATGTTTTTTATCCTTGTATAAAGGAAATGCCTTTCTTTTCAATTGTTTACATTAGTTATTCAATTTAACATCTTTGTGTTCATGTTTCTCATCTATCCAATTTACATCTGATAACAATATTCTCACAAATTCCGATGTATGCGAATCAACATCTCTTTAAATGTTTGAATAATTAGGAAAAACCACACCCACTTCCTAATAAATATAAGCTTGTCAAATTTTACTGCTGGTTTTGTTTTTGATGTAGCGGAGACGAATAAACCCTTTTTCATACGAGTTGGTCCCACGCAACACAAATAATCCATTGG
>NW_018108184.1:534570-552367 GCF_000183805.2 Loa loa | reverse complement strand
CACATTCCCATGTTTTTATCCTTGTATAAAGGAAATGCCTTTCTTTTCAATTGTTTACATTAGTTATTCAATTTAACATCTTTGTGTTCATGTTTCTCATCTATCCAATTTACATCTGATAACAATATTCTCACAAATTCCGATGTATGCGAATCAACATCTCTTTAAATGTTTGAATAATTAGGAAAAACCACACCCACTTCCTAATAAATATAAGCTTGTCAAATTTTACTGCTGGTTTTGTTTTTGATGTAGCGGAGACGAATAAACCCTTTTTCATACGAGTTGGTCCCACGCAACACAAATAATCCATTGGACTATACACCGAAGAAAAATTTCACGACAGATTGAATGAAATTTTGCAGCACTTCTGTTAGTGCCAAATGAGTTTCTAAAACTGTTTACTTACCAGTAATGTTGTTCTGGAAATGGATCATCGGCATCTGAATATGTCCACGGACCAGCGATTCGTGTTTGTACTCCTGTCTGATAGCAACGAAGACGTGTGGAAATATCACCAGGATAATTTCGGATGTAATCGTTGAAATAGGTTGGGATGAACATTGGCCTAATTTGAGAGTTGATACGTACGACATTTAGCACATCGATGATATCGCTTAGGTCTAGAATATTCCGGAATCAATAAATGACAAAGTCTGATAAGATGTAGAGCCATATGAAATTCTGCTTCAGCCTAATGCTGACTTTTTCAAATAAAGTACATTAGCGCCAATCAATTCGAAATGAAGAAATTGAAATGTGAATTTCGACGTTGGACTGAATTTCAATCCGGAATAAATTTAAAATCTAAGAGGAAGATAAAATTCTTGCTATCAAAATGCAAAAAAAACATTTTAGGTTTAACAAATTATGCTTATTGATAAGCGCCCAATCGTCACAGTCTTATTTGTCAACTTGCACACCTTTAATAGATTCACTATTGGTTTCAACGATTGGCGCACCATTGAATAATGGCATTGATGGCAGCATGTATGGAAAAAACATTTTTGCAAGACAAAATTCCGGATGATTGTATGCCTCACACTGCTTGAAACATGCTTCTCGTCGAATTCGAGATTCACCCTAAAAGCACGAAATGTCCTATAAACGATATGATGGAAAATGGGTGATTAATTGATTGATTGATTGATTGATCTTTGACTTCTCTTCAATTAGTATAAACTGATTGCAGTGCTTAGAAGTTTAAGCAATAAAAAAATTCAAGCATTAGATTATATATATTCGTTATGTTGTGAATTGGCAGAATATGTTTGAGTTTTCGAAATATTAAAATTCAAATTCGAAGTAGTCCCAACCATTACAAAACACCATGGCCCCATGTGCCAGTCATCCGGATTACGACAATAATTTTCCAAAGAATGCATTCCAGTTGACAATTCTATTGAAGTATATCTTATAGATGGACCAAAATGACTACTGAAATCGGTCGATTGAAAAGTTGAATTTACTTCATCCCAACGTAAGCAACTTTTTCCACTGAAAAAAACGACGAAATTTTTAAATTAAAACTTTGACGGTTGATTAAAATAATTTCCGAAACTTAGTCATTATGTTAATTAGTGCTATAAATAATGACAAAAACGATTTTAATTTAAATATGTGAAAACTGACGAAAAAGAGACGGACTGCATTCCGCGATACCATGACATGCGATCATTTGATTTCCTGCAGCTTATCCTGCGATCAATAACATTTATGTCACATGTACCAATGAAATATTTCCCTTTCACTAATTTCAAGCAAACATTTTGTCGAAATTTAGGACGTTTGAAACAAATCGGTTTAGTGATATCAATGTTAAACATTTTGAAGATATGTTCGGTGGTGACATTTCTGGAAAAAGTTCTTGAAAAATTAAGATGAATTATATCATTCCTTGCAAATTATTGTATGATGAACATAGTCCTACTGATAATTGTTAAAGTGTTCGAGAATAGGAATTCATTCAGTAAGAAATTGAAAAGATTTTAAAACATATTGGGCCAGATGTTTTGTTGGAAGAGTCTCGTTACAGCAAACGTTATACCAAACCATCACCATTCACAGTAATTACAGTAAGACTATGTCATTAATTTCCTGAAACGTAATTATCGGATTTCACAAGGTAGTCCGTTTTAGAAGAAGAGGGCTCCATTCTTTACAAGTAGACCTTTGACCTTACACTCATTTTCAGAAGTGAAAATATGGTGGTGTAGAAGATCAGAAATATATTCTTTAAATAAGTTGATGGAAACAATAATACTTTATAAAACGGTATTTGTTGTCACCAACCGTTCCAAACATCCGGCACTACTAATCTGTGTCTCATTTATCATACTGTAACATTGTTGATCACAATACCACGGTATAGCCGAAAGGTTCCACAAAGTCGTCGAGATATCCAAACGTGAAAGCCATATAAACAAAGAAATTAAAGCTATTAATGGCATCACAGACCGCTCAAGATGAAATGAATGAATTAAATTAGCAAAAAAAAAGAAAAAAAAAGAATTTCTTGACCAACACCTTAGTATTAGCCGACCACTAAACGATTGAATTTTATTTTTATGACGATTAATACGCTATTGGTAGCATCTTCATGTGGCAGTACAAAAGCACGTCACAACAAGAACAGTCACGTACTTTCACGTGCTTTCACGTACTTGCAAGTATCACTGTAAATATATCTAAATGTTGCGCAGTGTTCGTAAGACTTGTTTCATTTTACTATATAAAGTGTCTGTAAAAACACAAACGTGTTGTTTGTATTCAGGTTAAAAATTTGCAGCGTCAACGTGTTAAATTGAATCCATTTTGACGTAAACTTTTCAGTTTAACTTCCACCTACACTTTTTGCATTGAAATAAGAAATGCAAAAGAATAGTCTGATATCCATCTCCACATCTTACCGTTTCCCTCTCTTGCAATCAATTTCTGGTGAAAAGATCGATATCATACTTATAGTGAAATATCCCATCATTTGCAGTGATCCAAACACTAATTAATAATAATTAATCTATCTTTTGGCGGCAACAACTGACTACCGCATTTCTTTTGCTAAAATATTTCTAAAATGGTTGGTTAATTAATGAATTAATTTGGGAACAAATAACTCTTCTGGAAAAATTCCTGATAGGATCGAAAACAGGAACGATTTGATGTTTTTCTTTTACCATGTTTCTACAAAAGAATTCATCATCTATCGCATCGGGACCGTACGTGCTACCACGGAAGTATGCGTATATTGCGTGTATGTGTGTGTGTACGTTTAGTTAGTTATCAATAGATACACAGTTTATATTAATTCAATGTTTTATTCTTTTTATGACAAAGTGATCTCAAAATACTTTATTCGAGTATAAGATCAATTGCCGCTGGCTTTTTCGGATCACCTTGAAAAAAGTAGAAGTACGAGACTGTGTCACTTGCAGTTAAATCTTTAATTATTAATGTACCATTTCTGAATGACAGTCGACCACCGTATCTCTCACGCTGAAATGGCTGTTATTACAAATTGTTTTTGAAGTCTGATCATTTTGCTTTGAAATGGATGAATAGAACAAATCGAATTTTAGATTATAAAAATATTGAATGGTTGAAAGTGAGAGAAGATAAGACATATCTCTTTGCTATTATCAATGAAATGACGTGTACTGTAAAACTTACGCCATATTTAGTGATCTTTCCGTCCTTCAGAATATCCATGCGATCTACCTGGCCATCATGAGATTTCGGAATTGAGGCTTGAATATCCATTACACCATCACCAAATTCTAATCTTACCGTTTGGCCAAGTTTTTCTTTTTGCCTCATAACTGAACTCGAGCCTTGTGCAAATAACAATGTCGCGGTGCAAGCAAACAGAAAAATTTCCATACTGATGAGAGCCCTTTTTTTTTTCAAATCGGAAAAGAAGCAAATATTTTTGATGCATTTCATGTCATTCATATGAAAATTGTATTACATTTAATAAAAATTCTCATCAGACCAATTACCCCAATCGTTGAAATTTCATTTAGAAGACGCATTGTAAGAGTGCTTGTTGTTGGAACTTTCTAACATACTAAGATCAAAGGTTAAGCAAAAAAAAAAATCATTGAAGAGTCGACAGCTGAATTTCTCATTCTGACTTAATTCTTAATTTTCAATTGGAACAACCTAATAAAAATATACAATATGATAACGACTGTCACAACTGTGGTCCAAAATCAACATGATTGACTTGAACAAATTCATAAACTTAAAAAATTTATACCAAAAAGACTTGTAAATTAAAAATGTGAAAATTCATCTTCAACTGCAAGATGCTGAATGACCAAATATTATCAATCGAGAAGAGATAAAGAAGATATTATCAATTGAGAAAAGATAAAAAAGATATTATTAGTTGTAAAAGAAAGAGAAAAAGTTAGCATATACTATCAGATGTTTATCAATTCCTCTTTGATAGAGAAAAGTCAAAAATGATGGAAACAACGCTCGGATGGGTTAATGACGCATTCTTTAAATTTGTTATTGGCGTAAGATTTCTGCAATAGTAGTAGAGGATGACAAAAAAAAAATTGATTTGCTTGAGCAACAGAACTTCATCTGTTATTCCTTTGCTGATTGCGAAAAGTTTCTCATTCCCATAAGTCACGCAGCTGTCCACCCGTATTGAATCATCCATCTCTCATTCCAAATACCCCATTGATTGATTCAGTTTCACGGAAAACGACCGGATGAACTTGTCGGAGAAATTCTTGTTGACTATTTTCAACAATTTATAGGTATTCAAATTGAAAACAATTTTTTTTCTCACTGGGAATTCTCAACTTTTCCATTCATGCAAACATTACGATGTGTTGCGTGTGCGTGTGCATGTGTGGGTGTGCGTGTCTGTGTGCGTGTGTATGACAAGTTTATTTCCATGAAATTACTCTGACATGATGGAAGAACGTTTGAAACTTTTTTTCTTCAAGATAGGACTTTCAAGACTTCAAGATAAGATAGGACGAAAGTTCCCATCTGTTACGGTATCAGTGGATCAGCAAAATAATAACTCTTCCGGAAGTTCACCTTCAACAATTACAATGGTTCGAAAGAAGCCAGATGGCACTAATCACTGTAACGGATCGGATAGTACTGATTATTAATCAGATAGTACTGATTATTTGTTAAACTTTGATGAACTGCTGATGTTTGTGTATCACATGGTGCGGTGTAAAAATATATTCGCGTGCATATTTGGTTTGTTTAGTTTAAAGCAAATAATAAAAGCTTTAAAATGTCGTGAAAATTTAAAATAAGTGGTGAATTAAAAACACATAATAGTTCAAAATAAGCAGTAGAAGCATTAAAAATTCACAAAACTTCAAATTAAAAAGTAAATATTTGTTTCGATGCATATTGATGGAATAACAGAGAGTGAAAATCTAAAAAACTTAATTTAACAATAGAAGTATGGAATACAGTATAATAGTTGATCGTTGGCAGGAAATGTGTCGCCTCGATGACATGGTGACATGAAATAATTTCTGCCTCTACCTTTATTCAACTTTTTTGTTTAACTTTTTTGATCTCGACGACTATTTGCCTGAACGAATCATAATTAATCTAATGTTCCACTTTTAACCATTCCTACAAATTGGCACTCTTTCACAATATCCCTTCATCATCTCTTCTCACTTTCCAGCTTTTTTTCTCATTTATAACTTTTTTTTCATTTAATAACAATTTATAAAATTGTATGTTAAAATAATAAAAAAGACAACAATTAAAAAAAAGGAACAGTAGCAAAGTTTATTAGTTTATTAGGGTAAAAAGAAAATTTTATCTAAATTTAAGGTAAGAAATTGCGACAATTTGTAATATAAAATTGAAAACTGGAATGGAATTAATTGCTGTAGTGTTTAAATTTAATGTCATTTAGTAATCATTACAGACAACAATGAATCGACCAATGTTATTTTTTACAAAAACTATTCCAGAAAATTGAAGCTTACCAATAAAATGATCGGTAATGATTCATCGTACTGAGAGTAACATCCGTTTAAATGTTATAGGAAGAAGAGATTGGGGAGAGAGGTAGAGAAGAAGAAATGATTGGGTGGTAATGGAAGATACATTCACAACACCAGAACCATGTAATGGTCGATAGAGCAGTAACATTTGAAGATTTTAATTTAACTTGAAATTTACATCGAGACCTTTCACTGTTTCATTTAATAGTTGAGACTTCGTTCTACGAACTCCTATTCTATACCATCGTCCCAGTATATGTCATGGGTTATCTTTAACAAAGGGAGCTCAGATTCACGGACCGTATTTAGTTGTTCCTTCAAGTTTAGACGGTCGTGATAGTTGTGGCAGCTGTTTTGTTATTGTGGATTTTGTAGGTCTGGTAAGTGATGGAAGGATCATTTTGATCGGACACGCAAAGAGGAGAAGTGAACGAAGAATTTATCTTTTGTTTGGAATTGTTATATTTTCAGGTCATTGTCAAACTTAAGGGAAAGAAATATTATTTACAAAAGAAATGTCGATCCTGGAAAAGATACGTAAAGCACGAGAAGATCTGAAGGCTGTTGAAACTACGCAAGTTTCTCGTTTCTTTTTTATGGTTCCATAGTAGTAACTTAAACATTATACTTTTTAACAAAGGAAATTATTGAATTTCGTTAATGCTCATGAAAGCGTTTTGATGGCAATAACATGTGTACCTTCAAGAAAATCGAATACGTCAAACTATTTAACCATCAAACCACTCTCTTACAAATTATTCCGATCGCTTGCTGGCTGGCGGCAGGCGGTTTTATATGTAATAAGGTCAGAATATCCTTGTGCAGTATTATGTTTGCGCCTAACAGCCCTAAATATTCCTGTTTAGGTAATCTTGCCATGTGTTTCAGGTAGTTTTCAATATGTCATCTCTTTGTTTTCAGAGTGACAATGGAAGATGGTACAGTTATGAAAGAAAAGCGTTCAAATAAAGGCGAATTTGTATGTGTAAATGAAGATGATGAAGGTCGAATTGGCGGTGATGATGATGAAAAACAGGTGCAAGAGTTTGAAATTACTTTCAAAAAGGAGAGTGATTTGAATGATTCACAGAAAGTATGTTCTGCAAATCGCATTTCGTTGTCGAATCGAAAGTTAAAAAACCGATTGTATCGGCAGGCTTTGGGTTATGTGTTGGATATAAAACCTGATCTACAGATGGCGAATGTGGCGAAGGGAATTTACCTTGGTAGGTACAATATTCAGAATATTGTTTCCGGCAGTTTTCATCCAAATAAAAGAGTTTAACACCAATATTTGATCATAATCGATATCATTTACTATGTTTTCTAGTCACTATTACAATTATACCTGGTTGGAGGTTCTGGAACCTTACTACACCCCCTCTTATCACTTTTGACTGGTTTTCATTGCACAGTCTAACTGGAATTAAAAAAGTTCATTGAGATACCTTCCCTTATTTATATTAGTGTCGTTTGTTCATCTTCATTATTCACTGCTCAATTTTCAGTATAACATTGCATGTTTCTACAGTGATAAATTAATTGATACCATTGGAGGAAGTCAGGATGTAGCACATGATTATGACATCCTCATGGCGCATAATGTCACTCATATAGTCAACTGTGCAACCGGTGTGGAGAATATTTTTTTGGGTGCAATTAAATATCTTACATTCAGTGTATTGGATTTACCTTGGAGTAATATAGAGCAGCATTTTGATAAATGCCATAAGTTCATGAAAGAGGCAGTAGAAGATGGTGGGAATGTGAGTTATTTTCTTTCAAGATGTGGAACAGAAGATGGCTTTAAATTGCGCTGTGATTGTGATCTGGATAGCAGTTTAAATATGAAATTGTGAATACTTTGTATTAGGATTCTTTTTTAATAAATCTTGTTAGGTTTAGGAACATATCGGTTCCAACATGAATATTTCAAATCATTAACTGGTAACTTGGTTTTTTGTGAAACAGTGAGTTTTCAAAGTGGTAATTTATTGTTTCAAAATAAATTATAAGTGATTGGCTTCACTCACAATGTCATAAGATTTTCCAGGTTCTTGTACATTGCAATGCTGGCGTATCGCGATCACCCACCATTGTTCTGTCATATATAATGCGATATAACAGAATGACATTACGAGAGGCTCTGGAACACGTTAATGCAATTAGAAAAGGTAATATGGTCCCATCTTTCTCATTATCCAAATGCTAAAAGCAGGTGTATTTGAGTATGTGAGTGTAAAAGTATTTGAGATTTGGAATCGTTTGTCCGGTGTATGATCATATTTTGATAGTATAAATGGTCGTTTCATTTAGTGAATTTTACATGCGAATCTTAAAATATCTGAAGAATCTTGAAAGGTACATGGAAAGAGATTTATTTTTGTCCAAAGTTAACTTTTGTTTTAAAAAGTCGTTGAAAATAAGTGCTTGATTCGGAAAATTTTAGTTTTGATGTTCTGGATTGAAAAATTGTGTTATGTAAATGCAGATGAAACTCAGATAATTTCCGAATCGATTTCTTCTATGTTCGCGCAATTAGCATTTAAATTTGTTTTTATTTTCAGTCAGTCCAAATCCAGGTTTCATGCAGCAACTGATGAGATACGAAATGAAACTACAGTGCGAAAATGATGCCAATAAATAATCACAATATTTAGACATGAATAATGCTTTTTAAATTATACGGTTAGTCAAAATGTGTAGTTCGGATATTAATTTGCTGAGATAAATTTCTCCGATTTTATCTCCGCTTCTCTTACTTCGGATGTGTCAACCGAATGTGTCAAAAACAGTTCCGTGGTTAATATTGTATAATTACTTCGTTGTGTTGGTAGACAAATATGAGCTGATGTATTTGGAAAAATTTGCTATTCGTCAGCTTGATCTGATAATACGGTTGTTGATGAAATTGATGGCTCTATGTCAGTAATAAGATTTCAAGAAATATTAATATATTTCTGATCCGTTATTTTTAGTTACAAATAGTTTACGTTGCGAAAGTTCTCATTAGGCAGAATGAGTTAATCATTAATCATTCCTATTTGGAAAAAATTGAAATTTAAGATACCGAGTTTACAGTCGACAGTTTATTAGCACTGTGTAGTGTTTCAGTTTATATCTTAAATAGTATTGCTGAGTGGAAATTGGGTGATCTTTCCGCAGTGAAGTAGACGTTTCTGATATTTCGTAGTTTTATAATGGATGGTAATGGTAACTGCGATATCCCGTTCTGATTTGCAATTGTGATATTAAATCTTAAAGTAACTAAATCTTACTAGTGATAAATTTCATGAGTAATCTTTCATCCTTTGTTCTTATTTACATATGTTACTTTTGGGAACTTCCATGTAAATGATAATTAGATTATTTAGTTTGATGTCATTTCAAATTTCCCATTTTATTTTGAAATGGATGACGGAATTGCACGTACATATGGCGATATATGAAAATGTGTAACTGTACTTCATTCAACGAGTAATGATGTAAATTTGTTTGATTTTGTAAATAAAAATGAATGTTTGATTTTTTCCATAGTAATTGCGGAATAAAAAATAACCTTAGCGGTTTAAGCTGCAGATATAATAGTCGGTTAAGATTCAATAGAATTTGAGAAGATCGAAGAAATGATTACGAGGGAGATTGAACAGATTTATTTCTTTATGCAATTCATCGTTAGAAATCAGCTCTTTTAATGTCACTTGGCATATGGTGTCGTGAAAGTAGGTTAGTTGTGAAATGAACAGGTTAAAGTTTATTTGTAATGGACATATAATAATAGCGACAACCCGAAATTGGAATATAATTCAGGTAATTGAATTGAATAGTAGTGATAGTAAAAGTTGGAAAGTTTACGCAGTGGGAGGAAGATGTTGATATTCGCAAGTAAAAAAGATGAATTAGTCTTCCGGTTCTAAAGCTTATATAGTGATTCTGTCGGCATACTCGAACATTAGCTTGTAAAATCTTCACAACATTTAAAAGGCAGTATACTTAAAGCATTATGAAATTTCTCGATTTTCGAATCATATGGTATTAGCAACAGCCTACTGATAGAATTACAGTTGGCTAATCTAACTGTTAATTTTTAAAACTAAAAAAAAAAACATTTTTCTCTGTACCAATTGGACATTGAAAATTATTTTAAACACGAATAATTTGCTTAACTGTAATTCAAGTGCTAATTGTTTGAAAACGAAAAGGGACAAGAAAGTTTTCCACAACATCGCACTTTGAAAAATCACATTAAAAAGAGTGTGTTTTTGAATTGAAATGAAATGAAGTGAAACTGGTGACAAGTTCGAGTCATTTGTCACTACGAGCTTCTTCGACATGGTTACCGGTAGGTATTCGCATATTTTGACTGAAGAATTATTACTGCAATGTGCATCTTTTTTTTTTTTCTTTCTGTATAAAAATACCACTTATCAACTCATTTCCTAATTATTTTACAACCATTTTCTAGAAGCAATAAAGTGAACAAAATTTTGTTATTAACAACAATTTCAGGCAAAAATTAATGTAAAAAATATTTTCCAAAAAGTTTCGTATAGCAACAAAAAGTACTCTCATGCATTGTACAGTCAACTATCTGAAGTTAGCTCATGCAAATTTTGGCTGTTAGAGTAATTTCATAACTGATATTGTGTCTTTTATCAATCATTATTGGAGTTAATGTACTGAATAACGAACGAAAAATGTTTGATGTGAGCAGATTATCATATTGGACCGTCATCTTTTGCCATCTGTTTTAGATATCCCACAATATTATTTCGGTTTTCCGGCTATCTTCAGTGACCATAAAATGAAGATAGTGTCCACAGGCTGCATGCTATTGCTATCAGCGAATTTGTTGGCATTACTACAAGAGACCAATGGTGCAACAGCTGTTATGTTGGTCAAATTGGGTGACACGGTGGATATTTATTTTGGCAAAGATGTTACAATGATTAAAACTGCAGAAATACTTGTAAATGATAGCAAATTGACTAATTTCGCGGTTTGTAAACTTATTCATTCTTTTACCTTATTTCGTTTATTTTTTTCAAAATTCGATTGAAATATTGAAAATTTTAGATTAATAAGAATGTGACAAATTTCTGAACCCAAAAGCGATCTATTTATTTACCCCCGTATCAGCGAATACCTCAAATGTCACGTACGGTTACTTAATCGCATGCAAAAATATTCTTTTTGCTGACAGCAACTGTGAAAATTGGTTCATGATATGCATTTGTTGATTGCTTTTTTTTACGGAATACTTTCCGTTTTTCCGCATTTGAACAAGTGGATGAACGGTTATAGGAATGCTTTTCAGCGAAAGAAATTTGGTAATCGGATCGAATGGCGTAATGGTAAAATGACAATCATGAATATTAAATCGATCGATTTGTCCACTTTCTTATATAATCTGCATGACAAACCAATGGCTATTTCGTTGGAAGAAAAATGACTTTATTCTTCATGTTCACGTTTCTAATCTCATTGTCCATCTCCGGAAATATGTGAAGTGGAAAGTGGCAGTTTAAATGTGTTAAAACCACCAAAGTAGCATGAAATTACAAAATGATGCATTTGTCATAGTGTCATTCCAAAGAAGTGTCATGTTAATTTACGAGAAAATTATTCCTCTCTTTTACTATTATATCCAGTGCAGGAAATCATGAAATATAAATTAAATCTAAGAATTACTTGAAATATGAATTCTATTCCTTCTTCTGAAAACCAAAACCACAACCAGATCGATTCAAACAACCAAAACCTACAAACTGGCAACATTGACAGTCATTAAAATCCAAAAAATAAAAGAATCTGGAATTCTCCAATCTCTGTTTACTCTCCAACTCAGGCTTTACCACTGACCGTTAAGCTTAAACAAGATGCTTAATTAAATCCAACAACTGTTCTACCTGTATAATGAATGTAATTCCTGATTAATTTCTACATGGTACAAATATTATACCTGGAATAAATCGCTTTCTTGAATACATCGATGATCTATATTTTGGGATACCATAACCAGCGAAAGAGTTACCGTTATTCGTGAAAGGAAATGATGCATATGGATTCATTAAATATGAATTACCAAACAAATTCATACCCATATTGGGCATCAGCATTGGATCATAACCTATTGGCATGCCAAAACCGCCAACTGGGCCCAAATATGCTGTAAAATATTTGGCTTAGCTATAACAGCAAATGAAATATTATATTGCACCTTTTCGTACTATTGTTTACTTAATAAAAACATCAATTACATTCATACGTATTATTCAAGTAAAAAAGTACATCACATCCAACTAACTTACGGTTCAATAAGCCAGGTGTTGGAAATGCACCAAAAGTTCCGTATGGTGGAATAAATTGTGTTGTTGATAATTTGAAAATTGTAAACATTAACAATATTGATGATAATGTGTATGCGAACATCGCAAGGCGATCGCTGGAATTATGCGATGATTGACGTACCAATGATGTAAGTTTATGTTATATTTTCGAAGCAAAAAAATTATTCCAAGGAATTTGACATTAATTGAGTCACAGAATATAGAGTAAGATGTGCCTCAGTCTACCGGGAATCTACCAAGATTACGTGGACACGTAAGTTGGTCCAATTCGTTCTGTCACCACAAGTGAACAGATCGGTACACATATAGCCAGTCATTAACCATTTATTTCATTCCAATCACTGCTTCGACTTCCAATAGTTCCAGATTTAAATTTAAAAAAAAAAGGAAAAGTACGTGATGCCCAGCTCATTTATTTCAGAGAATGGTGTCATCCGGAGAGTCACGAGGGTGTCATCAAGGAAGTTTCATCTTCATCTTTCCCCAAACTACCAAAATGTATGAATGCCTTAAGTGGTGACCATTTTGGATGGCAACTTATAAGTGCTCTCACGGATTTATGTCAAGTATGTCCACTGCATGACTGCCACTTCATCATTTTGTCGTTCATAAAATTTTACAATTTTGAAGTTTCAAAAAACTGAAATATATCCAAATATGTCGTGAAGTTTCAGAAATTTGTATGATTTCAAGAACTTCTGAATTTTAAACAAATTTAAATATTTTGTTAAATCAAAATACACGTTAAGGGTAAGGATGAATGAAAGAAAGCAACACTTCAGGGAGACTGATAAGAGCTATCAGTTCTTGTAACATCACGTTCTTATCAATGACATGTTATCAACGCTTCAAATATACATACGCCTCGTAATTAATTACACGTATTAATCCCAAATATTTCAAATATTTTTCCATTTTCAAATCTCTTCTCATTTCAAATACTTCCTATTAGGCCAATGCTCGTGTTGCGATACAGAAATCGGCCAATTTGAAATTTGAAATGGTTGGGTACAGGCGGGATGTGTTTGCTCGTGTCGTTTCTCTTTCTGGGATATCGTGGAATTTGATCTTTGGTTGCAACTAGCAATGAAGATGTTCATTTTTCGCAGATTTGAAAGGGCAAAGGGCAAATGAATTAGATCCTACTTTTAGGTTAAAATATCGAGGAATGTTTTCCTCGATGATCGCCAAACTACCGTGTGAAATGAGTCATGTTTGGATATGCATATTTGGATAATTTGTAGCGATAGTAAAAAATTTGTGTCTTTTCAAAGATTTAAAAACTTACTGACCAATTCCGGACTTGCGAAAACTTTCGTTTAAATACTTCATTAAAAATCTGTCACAAAGAAATGAAAAAATTTTAGGATCTCAATGAAGTTAAATGGGCAATCAAAACAACAGCCACCGGAGAAGGAAGGATTTGAATATATTGATATATTGCTGGAAAATTTGGAAAAACGTAGGCCATTTGCTAATGGAGAGAATTCTTCCATGTATTTGTATGTTTTATTTTATAGCATATTAAGTAATAAAAACACTTAAAAAGTTCGAGTTTTTGAAATAGTTCGAGAAGATAAAATCTAGGGAATTAATGTGAGATAAACGCAAAAAGTGCATCATTTCATGTATAGCAACTTATTTGTCGTATGACTGCCACGATAACACTGATATTTTTGTCGTTTCGCATAATTGGCAATCGTGTTCATCTTTATATTTTATTTTATCCTTTTGTCTGCATTGAAGTATTTATGAGCGTTGGTGTGATTTATACAGTTACGAAAATAAACCTTCATAAGCCATCATAGCCATAAAAGTGAACCTAAGTAAATGCATGTAGTTATGGAAGTACATTCAATGTAACTCCATAAGACTTATAGGCCAGTCTATCATTTCTTTAGTTAATGCCTTGCCTCAGTATTCGTTTCACCAATTATACCTGATGAGAAAGTTTTTCTACGAGGAATGTTATTACTTTCAGATCTTTAAACGATGTGTACATGCTTTACAAGGTGGTTGCGGAAGAATTTAGTGAGAAGTTACGTCAGAGTATATTAAATGGTGATAATGTGGAACATTTGACGCATTTCCCTGATTTATTAGAAGTATACTGTACTGCTGACCGTAACTCACAAGCTCCAAACGTAATATCAGATGGTCTGTTAATTTATCAAATTTGGGTCATAACTTTCTTGTATTTTGGAAAGAAAGAGCCATTTTGCAATCTTACTAGGTGGATTTACACTACTAACTTATAAATATCTAACTCGGCCATAGTGTCAGCGTAATCGATCTGTATGATATTTACAGCAAAATTCTATCAGTTTTGAAATGCAAACACATTTTCTTTTTTGTATTTTTATGTTTCTTCAGAAATATTTTTTTCTAAACTTAGAGTTTTAGAGCAAATAGTGTGGACGATAGGAAAATTTATCTCAGTCCTCTCATCACCGATCGTTTACGGAAAATTTGGTGGTCTATATCAAGATTGTATTATTGAGCTCACTAAACTTTTGCAACCACCTAATGTGCTTTTTGTGCAGAAACAAATTGTTTTGATTTTGAAGGGTAAGAGATTTTTCTTCTTGAGAAGAACTTTTTTCCACTAGAATTTCCTACTTCAGAAAAATTGCTTTTTTCTAATGCTGTTTTTTGTCATCAGAATACCACATTGTTAATTTAGAAGTGTAAATCTTCCAATTACATCGAATATCGTTTTCCTTTACTCAAAGAAATTGTAAAGAATGTGTTGCGTCTAATCATGTCCAAACATTTCTGACTTATTTTTTATGTTCCATTTTGATATTTAGATCTTTTTTTTTCAACCAACATTGGTGTTTTTGTATTGCAGATATTTGTTGTTACATGTGATAAAACTTCAGATATGGTGGATAAAAAAAACCTTTTGCTATTTAATATTAACGGTGACAACGAACAAATAATATTCGCCACCCCAATGGGTGATATCATTCTGGGACCAGTAATGTTTGCAGTCAATTATTTGTCGGGAAGTGATTCAATTATTCAAGACTTCTTACTGTTAAGTTTTTCACAAGTTTTGTCGGAAAAATTTTTAGATGTGGAAGAACAAAATGAATTTAGCGATATTATTCGCATTAGTGAGCTTCAATGAATTTAATTTGTTGAATATTTTAGTATCCACTTATTATTTTAATGCTATGATTTTCTAGTAATTATTCATTTTAGTGGCATTTCAATTCATTGTAATCTATTTCATGTTTATTAATACTGGAAAACACTTCAATTTGCTATACTGCTTTTCTTCATGTTAATAATAATCTTCAATTCACTATCGTAATTAAATTATACGTACGAAAGTTTTTCAGATCAGTTTTACAATATGGAACGATGAACGAATCGGTTATACAGAACGAAGATGTTTTAATATATCTATGGTTTTCTTTGTTACACGTTATCCTCACAGGTGTATCACGAGTGAAGAACGTACGTTATTACGTTTTGACAGAGACAATGACATTGCAAGAATTCATATTTCGATTACATCTTCGAGTAGAACAGATCTAAGCCAAATTTTTTTTTTTTTTTGACTGAAACAAGCTGTACATTTATATTAGTGTTCTTTTATCATTCGCTCAGTTTATTGATGCAGAAATCTGAACATTTTGCGTAGTATTCCGGAAAATATAGCAGAGAAGTATTAACATGCGTTGTTTTTAATTCAACTGTACTGTAATATTTCTCACTATTTCAAGTAATTATATATGTAGTCACTATATAAGTAGATAATTTACCAATTCGTTTTTCTCACCACTTACAAATTTACTTTTATTAGCTAGTAACATTTTTACTTCTTGTACTCTTTACAGAAAGCAATATTGCTTACACAGCGATTACTTTCAATGGATGCGTGTAATGCAGTGTTTGCGGATTTATTATTTGATGATTTAATGGCAGTAGAACGATGGCTTTGTGATTTAACAGCTGAAGTGATTGGTGATGAAGAATTACGTCTGAAAGAAGCGTTGGGGACTTGTGAACGTACTTTTGGTGATGCTATTCGGAAGTAAGCTTAAAATTTATTGAACTTTGGGGAATATGAAAAACTTTAAAAAGCTTTAATTTCTTTCAAAAAAAATACGCCATTTAATTTATCCATTGCTGCTTAGTTTTAAACTTTTCAATAGTATTTAAACTTCTTAGACTTGAAGTTTAATAAGATTTGGTTTGGAACATAGTGGTGATCCATAACGTTCTATGCAAACGATGTATCTAGCTATAATATAGGAAAATACCATGGATAGAGCATTAAAACTGTTGCCAAAAAAGCGAAATATATATTGAATGAATCAAAGGGCCTATTGGAATTCAATTAACTGAAGCGTCTTTCAGTATCGATGAATGCGAAACTTTCAGTAAAATTGATTTTTATCATTGCCTGAAGTGGACAAAACAACTTGCGGAGATATGCTCGTCACGCGTAAGGCCAGGTAAAAATTTTCGAATGAAAATAATTTCCAATAAAAAGTAGTGTTATTCCTTGCTTTCTTTGATCTGAAAAATGAACCATGTAAGGTGACACAAAACAATATTGCTGCAGGTATAAGGTAAGTTCAACATTGAGATTTCTCTTTTGTTATCACTGATGGTTACTTTTTCGTTTATATCTGTTACGACTTGCACTAAATCATATTTAGCTTACCGACGTGATTCCTGCACCCTAGAAATAGAAGGAAATCTCTTTCATATGCAGTCCAACAATAAGCAAAAAAAAAAAAAAACAAGTGAAACACACATGATGATGAATAACCATACAAATAGAATAGTTTTGTTGAAGGGATGGAGCTCTTACAAGTTGAGTAAATAAGATTTGTTCAATTCAGCCGCAATTTTTGATTTGTGGGATGTGTGTCTTTCTCAGCCCATCAAAGCTTTTACGGGGGAGGGTTCGGTATCTCAGTATTCATATTCCCTCGGTGAGGTATTATTTAATTAAAATAAGAGAGGATAAGAACATGAAAGAAGAAGAAATCAGAAAAAAAGAATGCAAGTGATCAAAAAATAAGTGTTTATTATCTTTACAAGTATTGATTGTATGATGTATAAGATGTATGAAACAGTTTTGGATCTTTATTGTTTGTCTCGTATCGACCCTTCTCATAGTTTTTAATTGCAGATGAGCGTTTGGTTAATATGTTAATCGATTTATGCTCTGTAAACCTACGAGTTGAAAAGAGCGTTCGGGAAGAATATTGTGATCTATGCAGTTATTTGTACATTATAGTGAGGAAAATTTTTCAATGTGAATTACAAATAAAAGCCGAGAACATCGGTGAATTATTCGAGTTCATTTTCGTGGTGCTGGAATATAATGATATCAATTCATCGTAAGTATGGTTTTATATTATTTGATATTTTGCTACTAAATATTAGTAATAGTGGCTTAAAAAGGCTCAATAGAGGTTC
>NW_018108184.1:527818-534339 GCF_000183805.2 Loa loa | reverse complement strand
CAAAAATAAGTGTTTATTATCTTTACAAGTATTGATTGTATGATGTATAAGATGTATGAAACAGTTTTGGATCTTTATTGTTTGTCTCGTATCGACCCTTCTCATAGTTTTTAATTGCAGATGAGCGTTTGGTTAATATGTTAATCGATTTATGCTCTGTAAACCTACGAGTTGAAAAGAGCGTTCGGGAAGAATATTGTGATCTATGCAGTTATTTGTACATTATAGTGAGGAAAATTTTTCAATGTGAATTACAAATAAAAGCCGAGAACATCGGTGAATTATTCGAGTTCATTTTCGTGGTGCTGGAATATAATGATATCAATTCATCGTAAGTATGGTTTTATATTATTTGATATTTTTGCTACTAAATATTAGTAATAGTGGCTTAAAAGGCTCATAGAGGTTCTTTTTCCAAATCATTGAAATACTGCAGTGTATTTTTTGGGTTTTCGATATTACTAGAAATCTCTAGTATCATTTTTTCATCATTTTTCAAAAGTTTTTTACAGGCTGTTACTGAATGAACTTAGTGAACAATTAGCATTTGCCCGACAACGTTATATTAAAAGTGAGGTATGCAAATGTATCTTTATGTCACAAACTTTGTATCACAAACACAAACTTTTTCCAAGAACTCAGTAATTTTTTCTTTTAATTTGGAGACATAAAAAATTCAGATGACAAAATATTTGCGAATGAGGGAGATGATGATTGTGGCACTAAAACAAATAATGGAGAAAGATAAAGGCAATATTTTGATTGCCAAGGTTATTCCAGAAACTGCAGAAGTGATAGAGGTTAGTTTTTAATTGAGTTTTAATGCTTGCTTCATTTTTATGAGAGACATTCACTGAACTACATAATTTATCATTACTTCTTTGTTGTAACTTATTGTTGCATTATTTTCGTGATGTAAGAATTTAGTTTTTTTATGGTTCAATGAAATTTTTCGTATTTGTAGAAAATGAGTGTGTTACAAATTTAGAAGGAAAGACTGCCTTTCATCGCTCAGTTTACATAGAGATTGATTTTTCACGAGCTGTAAATATAAAGTTAAAAGATGAAGAAAGGTGATTTAAGTAAAACCATTCTCAGCAATTCACAGTAGCGTTCAATGTTTATAGTAGTTAGACTTACATAATAGTTCGAATAGAATCATGTTCACTCACTTTGATTCTTTTATCGACAAATGAATCTTATTGTAACAATTCTAGAAATTAAATAAAATACTATGTGGTGTTTATTGCTAATACTAGGGGTTTAATCTTTATTTACTGCGATGAAATTTGTGGTTTCTTCATCTTAATTTTATTTAGATAATTGAAAATATTTCAAAGATGCCACATATTGGTAGAGAGGCTTTAGCTGCATTAATTTCACTCATTTCATCGTTTACTGAGCGTGTCGAAACGGGAGTAGACTTCTGGCTTGCTGTTATGTCATTACCATGGCTCCAAACAACGGTAGTATTTTCGTTTTGTTTAGTACAGATAATTGCATTGTTTTAGTGCTAAATTCCATACAAGCTGAAATGCAGATTTTTAAATTGTAATAAATATTTGATCTTATAAGCCATAGCATTGGAGACATCTTATAATATCAATTGTCGTAATCAGCCTTTATATAATGCTTATTAAAAAATCATATTCATATAAATGAAATCTGTAATTTGCAGGAGTTGGTTGCTGATCTGAAACATTTTGATCTAGCGTTACCAGCGTTATCACAAATTTACAAATTATCGTTACGTTGCAGTCAATATCTCTGTAAATTTTTTCATTCTTGTCCGAAATAGTTTCGAGCAGTAAGGAAGGGATAAAATAAAATATTCTGCAGTTTTCTAAGCCTTTTGAAATTTAAGTTATCTGATGCAAAAACTACAATGGAATTTAAATTTCAGCACCTGATATCAAAGCGAATACGATCCCAGCATTGGGTCATTTGAATGTTTGTCCGGAATGGCGTCGCAGAGTATACATCGCAGCTTTAACATCAATCGAAATATCATTACTGAGAACAGCTGTAGAACATTTTCCTACTTTCATTTTCTCAACAGGTTATTCTTTCAGAAACATTCTTTTATTTTCAAATAAAAGAAAGATTTCCATCTATAATCGGCGAATGACTGGTCGTTGGAAATTATTTATCTCATTTAATAGCGTGATATCTTACGATGATTATAACTGCTTATAAACTGCATATAAAAGGCCTATGATCCCATACGTTGAGCCATCTCACTGCTTTATTGATCCAGTAATTTTTTGAATTTTTATTTCGTCGAGTTAATGATCATTTATTTGGTTTTTTTAGTGACTAATAAGAATAATAAAGTCTCTGTGATAAATAAAATCATCTTTGGTAGAATTCATGATTTTTTTATTGTGCATTTCTGATCGTTGCAGACAGGAATGAATTCGAATTTCTTCTAAATCATGTGCTTTATCATGGAATGCACGCACTTCAAAATGATGATGAAACTGAATTGTGTCCTGCCGTTTTAAAAGTAAAGTGATTTTATGGTTTTTTATGTTGTTAGCAACTGTAATTCTTACTAGTGACTGTTCAAAATAAAGCAGTTTTGTGGAGATTCTGTGATCTCGATTAGACGTATCATACATAACGCTCATCACTGATAAGGAAGACTTTTTTGAATAACCATATAACTTTAGCAATCTAATTAGCTATGTGGGTTGTCCGACTATATTTATGTCTGATAATATAGTATATTATTTTTATAGTATCTTATTTAGGCGGTAGCAAGAACATTGTGTTTTGTTAGTATGGAGAAACGATTAGCCGATGATGAGATATGTATGATGTGTCGACGAAAACAAACTGCTAATCGAAATTTGGAAATTAACCTGGACAAAATTTTTGAACTTATAAAAAAAGCCATACATGGTAATAATGCGGCAAAATTAGGTTGCTCTGAGTTGTTGGCCTCATTGCTAAATCATATTTCCTTCACATTATTGAAAAGATATGAAACAGAAATGCTTTGTACATTGATTTTGATGAAAGAAACTGACGAAGATCTACGATCCGGATTTCAGTACGTTGTTTTCAACTTTTAATCATCCAGAATTATCATGAAGACTTCCAAATTTTTAAAAAATTATTCGCGATGGTTATGTGACATTTTCAAATCATAACGGTTATTTTAGAGGCCTTGAGCGAGATCCAAATAATGGTGTTCCTATGTTACAGAGAGCTTATCTCAGAGTGCATGGGAAGAAAAATAGAATGGGGGTGGTCATAGGTTACTTTGTTGAAACAGAACATGCTATATTGTGTGGTCGGACATTCCTGATGAAATACATAGTTGTTATTATAAACTGTTTTGAAATTGAAGAAAAAGGATACATTTTTCAGTTTTACAGATACAACGTAGATTTTTTTTCATCTTCAATTTTTTCTAATTTTTTAGCGGAACAAGTAAACATAGAAAACAGTTTAGATGGTGCTTAAAACCGATGATGGAACTGAAACTTGAAAGTGTTCAGAATGAAGTACTGCGAGTTATTGGTGATCTACAAAAATTGCCAAAGGCGTTCGATAATTTCAGATTACATGCAATATCCTGTTTGGTGTAAGTAGTAATTGAGCAAATTTTTAAGTTAACTGAGCCAGCTGGTTAAAAGTTTGCAGTGCTCTTGTTACTTCTTTTATGCTTTCGTCGTATATGCATACGTTCGATATCAAAATGCTATTTCCACTCTCTTCAATTTTTTTGGTTGCGGAAGCTTTGAAAATGTGGCAAAATAGAAAAAGAAAAGAAGGAGAAGAGAAAATGGATTGGGTGAAAGAAAGAAAATAGTATAATTTGGTTCATCACAAATGTTCATGGTGTTTTTATCGATATTAGGCGCCAGTGTTCCCATAATTTTCTTGATTTTCATGTTTCAAAAGGGTATTTTTCAGTAATTCGCAAAATGACAATCTTTTTCTGATGTGCTTAAATCAGCTTCTGAATATTGCAGTTGTACCTGATTATGCATTTATTGTCGCTGAAATCAAGCATGCTGTTGAGGTTAGTTGATTAAAATTTTATTTAATTTTTTTTGTACTTAGTTTCTGAATGTACAGTCTTTTTCGAAATATCGAGGTCTTGAAGTTTGTCAAAATTTCGGAAGTTTTTCATTATAGAAGTTACTTAAATTGCAGGATCGTATGGAAAAATACGCTCCTAATTTGCATCCTCGACAGTGGTTTCTTCGGAAAAAGAAATACATAATGGAAAGTCTTACCAAACGGATAATCTTCGAATATTCTGAAGGAACAAGGCCTCTAAAACGAGGTGAGATATATGAATTTTATTTGGAAAGTATCGTCGCTAAAAAATAAGTTGTAATAGTGTTTTCCTATGTAATTATGTACTGACATCTTCATTAACGGATGAATTTAGTTGTATTTTTAAGTTAGCTTCATATTTTAGCTTGTATTGCTTAACTTTTGTGTTTTACGGTGACTTATATTTGAATAATTATACAAAAATTTTCAATGATTTTTGAGGTAGTTTTTCGCAGTTTGTTGATGAAAGATTTGGAAGAAGTATCGAATACGCCTTAAGTGTTGTTGTTGAAGTATTTGATTTCTCGAGGGATGATATGGAAAGGTAAACAACTATCACTATATTCTGACGAGATTTCTGGAAGTGAAAAAAATAATGTAAAGTAATAAGACTAATTTTTTCGGGCCATCCATATCTGGCATAAATTTTGCTTAAGGGAGCAAAATTGTTGACTGTTCGCAAATTTTAAAATATAGTATCAAATTTAAAAATTACGTTTCATTCTCATTTCTTATCTCTTATAGTTTCATGCGAGATGGTTGTCCTGAAGTTGTTACTTCCCTTCTGCTGGATTGCATAGCAGAAAAGGAAAAAGTGCAAATGGCGTTGGATACTATCGCACGACTACGACGAATACAACCAGAAATATTGATGGAGGAATCTTTGCCGTTATTATTAGTCAAACATCTTTTAAAGGATTTATCCACTCAAGTTATGCAGAATGCTCTAAATTTTATTAGCGTTTATACAAAAGGAGGTTGCAATTGGGTATGTACTGATGGATCTGTCATTTACTTATTCTTAATCATCTTAACTAAAAGAGTACAGCAAAAGGATTCCTATTTCCTTTTAAAATAGTTCCGCTTTAGAATCTTGATTTTTAACTTGAAATTTTTGCTAAAATATTGACTTTCATTTTAATTCTTTTTTACTTTTAGTCTACACTGGTTTCAAAAAAAGCTTATGAATGTACTGTTTGTTTGCTGCAACATTTATCCGTTCATGAAGAGAAAGCAATAATGCATATTAAGAATTTGCATAAATTAACCTACGGTCGAAATTGTCCGTTCAGTTTTACCGCCTTCATTAGAGAAAGGTTTCTTTTTACAGTTTTTGTTTTTTCGCGAAAAAAAGATCGTTAGTAGTTGTTATTCTCACGAGTATTTCATGATTACTGTTGAAACAGTTGATTTTTGCCAGTTGTCAACGTTTTAGTTCTCATCCACTGAAAAAACTGTTTCCATTGGGTGAATGAGCAGTGGAAAAAAGTGATTACAGAAAATGGAAATGATATGTATGAGTAATTTAACTATCATTTGGTAACTGGATGGTGCACATCAATAGTCAATAATATCGTTTTAGGAAAATGTAGGTGTCTATAGATTTCAGTTCATATTTTTCAGTTATTCATATTTTTCAGTTATTTGGGAATTTTGTTACACTTTCGGCAAGCTGTCAATGATGATCGCTTCTATGACGAGCGACTGATACTAGCATCAAGTCTCTGTAAAGTAATGGCAATGATCAAAGTAGATGGCACCGATTTCCTTGATCAGGTTGATTTTTAAATGTTTACAAATGAGCAATAGTTTGAATAAATTGAATAGAAGGCAAGAATCTTACGAATGAAACAAGAATTAACAATTAGTGTGAATTCATATAATTTATAAATCGGATATGAAATGGATTTCAAATTTATGAGCATAATATAGAGGTGTTGCGAAATTTTTTGGGTTTTGCTTGCCAAATATAAAGTGGTAATGTAAATTTCAAATTTCAGACTGCTGATAAAATGTTAATTGTTTTGCGTGCTTTTACACCGTTAGGAATTATTGTCATCGAAATGTGGAAAGTTTATTTGAAAACTTTGTCAGATGAGGTGATTTTTCATGAATTCATTTCAAAATTAAACAGGAATAAATAAAAAGGTCTTGCTTAAGCACTGAAAACAGTTCAGTAGTTTTAGAAAAAGAACATCTTATCGTATGATCAGGGTTGTCTAATCTTTATGTAACTCTAAATATGCCGGATATCCGTATCTTCTTTTTTTTTTTTCGAAAAACCAAGCATCAAATCATTTGGTGCACTAATCTATAGCGTTGGAAACTCTGTAGCGAAATGGGTTTTTTTTCGTTAGGAGAAAATATTAGTCAAGTTATCGTTGGTTGGCATTTTTTAAACTTGGTAGACCGTTATGTAAAGGTATTTTTAATGCCAGTAGGCTTTA
>NW_018108184.1:514575-527745 GCF_000183805.2 Loa loa | reverse complement strand
GTAATGTAAATTTCAAATTTCAGACTGCTGATAAAATGTTAATTGTTTTGCGTGCTTTTACACCGTTAGGAATTATTGTCATCGAAATGTGGAAAGTTTATTTGAAAACTTTGTCAGATGAGGTGATTTTTCATGAATTCATTTCAAAATTAAACAGGAATAAATAAAAAGGTCTTGCTTAAGCACTGAAAACAGTTCAGTAGTTTTAGAAAAAGAACATCTTATCGTATGATCAGGGTTGTCTAATCTTTATGTAACTCTAAATATGCCGGATATCCGTATCTTCTTTTTTTTTTTTTTCGAAAAACCAAGCATCAAATCATTTGGTGCACTAATCTATAGCGTTGGAAACTCTGTAGCGAAATGGGTTTTTTTTCGTTAGGAGAAAATATTAGTCAAGTTATCGTTGGTTGGCATTTTTTAAACTTGGTAGACCGTTATGTAAAGGTATTTTTAATGCCAGTAGGCTTTTCTGTTATTACCATTAGTAATTCAATTTCTGTTATTACCATTAGTAATTCCAATATGGTTTCTAATATCAGTCAAACTTACTTTAAATAACTTCATGATATTTCTGAAAACTTCTCAAGTTACTACCAAAAAAGTTTCAGGTTTTGGTGAAACTTTTACCCCAAACTCTGGTTTCAATCATTCCGTTATTGCGGTACGAGCAGGCTCGGGAGCTATTAAGATATATTTTCGAAGAAAGGCAATTACACTTTGCAGCGAAGTAAGTTTTAGCTAAACTAAAACTTTAAAGCATCTAACCCATTTGCGGGCATATGAATTTCTTGTTATCATTTATTACAGCGGTTGCCGTTTCCATTGGTTTTTTTACTTCTGATTGATGTTTAGTTTTTCAGTGGAGATTTCGAACGCATTTCTTTGGTTTTTTGGAACAATCCGAAAATTTCAATCAATGAATATCTTTCGCCGGAACTTGGAAAGTCCCCTCCGGAACTGGTTTAGTTTTGTATTTGATTTGTAGGCGGATGGTAACTGATAGTAACGTTTACAAAGAGACCAAGAAATACAAGTGTCTTGCCGCAATTTTCATTTGAAGATAAGAATTCTAGTATAGTCGCATCTTAAATATATTCGCAGAACTGTGTTCGTTTCTCTAATCATCGAATTAATTGATATTCATAAGTGAAAAGTAGGGGGTTGATGAAATTGGGTGTCGTTTCTTGATCGTACGGATAACAGAACTCTCATTACATCTGCTAGAGGTACTCTTTATTTCCATCTTTTTTTTTCAGGTTTTTCATGCATGCGCTTCTTTACTGAAGGAAAGTTATGAAGAAGTCGGTGAAGTGATATTGCATAAATTATTGAGTTTGCTTAATGAATACAGTGAACTGGCAGATAACTGTTTTGACAGCATTGCTGCAGAATTGGTTTGTTATTTTTATCATTTACATTTTTCTAAATTCCTAATTGTGCACATCTTCATATGCCTTGCATTACGATATTGCAGTGAACACAGTTTTGAACATCGTATTTTCGAGTTGCGAAATATCCTATAAGTCAGGCTAATGTTTCTTCAGCTTAATAATTCCATTTGAAAATTTGAAGTTCATAAACTGTCTTCAATTTCAGGTCCCATCACTACTGCAAATCATACGAAAAAGTTCATTAGTGGAATGTCGTTATTTAGCTTCTTTAGCACTTGGTCGTTTGGGTGCTGTTGATCCAGGTCGTATTGGTTTATCATTGGCACGTAATACAAATGGTAATCGGCATGATGGCCGATTTGTATTTGTTGATTCTGGAGAACAGGTATTAAGAATATATATTTAGAAAATCATTCTTAAAATAACAAATACTAAAATGTTTAAATTTACAAATAATTTGTTTTACTCATACTTCTACTTACTCTTTTTCCATTTTTTTTTCTATAATTTGTACTGACACATTGCGGTTTCATTAACATCCCTCTTCGTATTAAAGAATAACTTATTTTGCTCTTACTGTATAAGGTTAACTTCGTATTAGTTCTCGGGTGTCATTCACAGTTACTTATGGTTCCTAAACAAAACAGTTCTTAGTTGGGAAAATTTTTCACGTTTCAGTTTTACATTGAACTTCTGGAGCGAGCGGCGGTAGCCTTTTCCGGAATACTAGATGCTAGCATGCAAGTTGAATGTTCCTATAGCATACAAACTGTTTTACGGGAACTGTTTGGAAGACATGGTTCGGAGAGTTCGAGTCTGTGGGACATGTTAAGCGATCAATGTCGAAACTCGTTCTCGATGCTTAGGAAATCAAGTTTTATATTGCACAAGCCTTTCCAGCACCTCCCTACAAAAAGGTATTAATTTAGTTGCTGAATCATAAATAAAAATCATAGCATATGTTGAAAATTTTTCAAGCTGAATTAATAATTTTATTTTCAAACTTGCTTGCTTTTTCAGACCGATAATGGAATGTGAACAAGTGAAAGATTTTAGAAGCTGGTTGAATCTATGGTATAAAGTAACAGCTGCCAAGGTGAGTAGTGGTGGTTTTTTTCTCCTAATGGATTTTTGCTTTTGCTTCAGTTGTGTTTGTTTCTGATTTTCGCTATGATTGTCCTTGGTCATTTATGGCTGTATTGCTCTCGACTTCATCGAAATGTTACCGAAGACGGTTAAAGTAGCTCGAGCTATCTCATACCCCTTTCATTGTTTCCTTGTGTAATATTTGTAAACTTTTGACATTTCTTTCAGCTATCAGTATAACTGGCATCGAGGAAATATTATTAATTACACTTCAAACAATTACAGATACGCGACGAGAAGTTAAAAATTTTTTTTGGTGCTTTAGAAGGCTTGGTAAATGCAGATATCGTCTTTGCTGGCTTTATCCTGCCACAATTAATTCTTCAGAGTATCATTGAGCACAACATGACATGCATGAATGAGGTAATTCAAACTTGGAATTTTTCTGAATTAGATTTAAAGGTACTTGAAAAGTTGGTGTTGTTGAATGTACGGTAGCTTCTTGTAAATTGTTCGTTTATATTTGCTTAAATTTGGTTAACAACAGTCTGAAGTATGAGCCAAATTTAAGCATTCCAGAAGGACTTTTTGGTACAAAATTGATGACCAAAGGGGGGACTGAACTTGTTCATCTATATGCATATACTCTTTTCTCTTTGGTCCATCAAATAATTTGGCTAACTTCTTTGTTGTTGTAAAATTATCTATTAATTGAATATCCAGTTCCTCTTCTAAATATTTATTTTCCCCAATTAATTTGAAAGCATCAATAAATTGCACTTATTTTAGATTGGTATGGAAATAATTGCAGTGCTGCAGAGGTCCATAGTTGATAATGGATGGCCTCGATCAGCTGCACATCTGATTTTTGCTGTTATCGATTGTCTAGAGCGATATGCATATCATCGTCAATCTTTAAAAATTTCAGCTGATATGGTACCTAGATTTTCCCTACTACAAATTTTATAAGATTTCATTTTTTTGTAATCCCTTTCCGATTTTCCCTACTACAAATTTTATAAGATTTCATTTCTTTGTAATCCCTTTCCTCAAAAAATTCATATATTCAACGATGCATAACTTTATAATTAACCAAATTATAAAATTTTTTCAGAATAATGTAGGGCTTAATCAACTGAGCTGTCATCTCCAAATTTCCTATCCAAACTTCAGATTTCTTCAGGTTCTCCAACGTACCATCGAAATTCTGTCACATGTAACAACACAGACATGGGATGATGGAAACTGTTTGATTGTTGCTGCAGCTGGAGTATGCCATTGCACCACGCGAGCATTGAAATGGTTCGGTATCATTATCATTATTTAGAAAATCTGAACATTTCAACATATCTTCTCTTAAAATTATGTAACCCTTTTCCAAATGATCCAAACTCTCGCGTTGAATTACTAGAATTTTGATCCTATAGTTTTCAAACTTCAGGTGTGAGCAGTATGCAATTGGATATGATGAGAATGGCCAGACGTTATTCAAACCCGATCAGTTCAGCTTTCTTGAGGTGCAGATTTACTTTTCAACATTCTATTTCGAAATTCTTGTCTGTATATTCTTCCGAAAAAAAACTGATTCTTTAGAAAATTTATTTCGATCTGGGTGATATGGATGGCGTAGCTGGAGCTTTTGAAACGATACGTTCTTGTGCTGAACCAACGATAAACGATCGAATTTTGTCTTTGGAAGCTGATGGAAATTATTGGGATGCATTGCCTTTGTACAGAAAATCAACCAATGTCGAAGTGAGTGATAATTTATTATTTGGAATTCTTTAAGAATTGAACATAACTAATAGTTTTGTTAACTATTAAAACGTAAACTTGATTCAGCTCAATTTTCATGGAAAATATACAAAAAAAACCTATTAGATATTATATCAATATTCTCAGGGTTATTAGTTTATAAAATTACAAGGTATATTACTCATTAAATTTCAATTTAATGAGAACTGGAAACTTATTAAACCATTTACAATTCAGTGTAATGATTGCATATATCCGGCACATTTTTCAGCCTTCCTATACCAAATGTTTATTACGTCTGAATGAACCGCGATTAGCATTGAGTGGAATTGCTGATTTGTTAAGAAGACCGGAAAATGTCGAATTCCATGAAAGTAATCAATTTATTCATTTGTGAGTAAGGTAGAAGGGATTCAACTTGCAGTGATCGTCTTTTGAATGCTGAACCTTTTCTTTTTACGAATGGATGAGATTTGAAGGAATGAATTCGTAAAAATTCGGAACTTTCATGAACAAATCGATCTCAAAAAGATGGCTTCATTCTCTTCTCTCTGTCCCTCTTACTTTCTCTATTAGATTGTTTAACAATTCCCAAAATAAGAGTGTACCTTGTCATTTGAATATAAAAATAATTATGTTTCAGAATTGCGTTCATGTCAACTAGAAGCAATGTGGCAATTACAGCTCTGGGATGACTTAACAGACTTGGTGTATGAGAAGCCTAAAACGACAACATGTGGTGCTACATATGCAAGCGTAATTTGTACCCTCAGAAATCAGCAATTCAATTTATTGGATGATTATTTAGTCACTGCTCGAATGCGTTTGGCAGATGCACTAACTGCTATGACGATTGAAGATTCAGATACTTATACGCAAGCTTATAAAACTATTACACAGTAAGCTCATAATTTCTTTTTTTTCTTCTAAGATCTTGTTTCAAATATCTTACTAGGACGTATTCTTCTTGCTGGGAGATTTTTATCATCAAGAAATCGAAATGCTTATATTTATTTCTTCACGAAATTAAAAGTTTGTGTTGAATTGTCATTTTATTGAGATTCTCATATACGATTTCCTACAAATTATAATGTGCTTGCTAGTAACTTGGCTCTTATCGTTCTGGTTATTTACTTCATTTGATTAATTTACAGATTGCATATACTGGCAGAAATAGAGGATGCAAAGAGTTCATTGAAGCTAGAGAATGACAAGATTTTAACAGTGGAAGATTTGGCCAAGGTTTTGAATGTTTGGCAGGTGTGTATGAGAAGTCCTGTCAGAAATCTGACTTCAAAAAACCTCATGGTGGTATAGGGGCGGTAATAGTTGAGCATTTTAAAAGTATAGTATTTTAGAAGTATGACAGATTATCTGTCTTTAATTTCTTTTATTTGTCTTTAATACCTTTTATTTGCCTGAAAAGGACTCTTAAAGACATTACCACTTGATGACTGGTTCAAGAGGCAGTCTCACTCATCCTCAGCCCAGCCAAAGAATGGATTAAGTGAAGCTCTGATAGTATAACTAATTCATATTAAATCCATATAGCTTATAGTGTCAGTTTGCCCTCTGATAACGTTCAGATGATTGCCATGTTTGCATCTTCTTTTCGAACTATTTTGTCTTTAGTATTTGAAATTGAATATATTTGATGTTGATTCTTGAATACTCCTTTGTTATTTTTTTTTAAAAGCCAGGAATTTCGTTGTTTAGAAACGTGCAGCAAAAGCGATTCAAAGTGCTAGTGTTTTGGAGCCTATCTTGAATGCTCGTCGAAGCTTATTGGGTTTGTTGGAGGGTGACATTGGACGAGGCTCGATCTGTGATCTTTTTTTGCAAAGTTGTCGTTTGGCGAGGCACGATGGGCATCTACAAGTTGCTTGGTCATACCTTAGCCAGGCAAAAGCATTAAATGTTAATCAATTTAAAGTTGAAATGGAAGAAGCTCGATATCTTTTCCAAAAGGTTTTATAATCATCTACTCTTTCTTTAGTTTTATATTTTAATACTGCTTTGGATGAGACGGAAATAGCTTGATGATTGGTATCATAGTATTGCCAGACTTTGTTATTCAAACATCCAGCCTTGGAAAATATGTTGTACTAGTGAGGGGAAAAGATGGCATAATTTTTTTAATTTGCTATCTTCAGTCCTGTTAGCATCATTTTATGTTTCAGGGGAGTCAGGTCCAAGCGATACAAATCCTCTCAAATTTGTTAAAAAGGCATTTTTTAGACGAGGCGCAGCAGCTGAAAAATATCTCTTGTGAAGGAAGAGACATTTGTTGTAGTGAGGAAGAGGATTCTAGGGAATTAAAAAGGGGGAATGAAGACTTCGTCAAGGTTTTTTTTTTGGTACTTGATTGTCATGTATCCAATTCTTGTTAATAATACCAAAAAAAATTCTTTTCTGTACAACCAGAATGCTAATGCTAAGGTCTATAATCTTTTCATCTATTAAAAAATATAATAATACCTCAGTATGAATGAAATAAATTATTTATAGCTTTAATCGTTGAATGTAACACATTAACCGTTACATACTATCATATTTCATATCTTTACTATTTTATAATTTTGCAGGCTCAGTTACTATTTGCCGAATATTCATTGAGAGCAGGAGCCGGTAGTTATGGAGATTTTTATAAGACATATTTCTCACTTCCTTTAATTGCTGAACCTTCTGAAGATTTATTTTATCGAGTAGCCGTCTTCTTCGATAAATATTTGTACAGCAAGAACGAAGTAAGCTTTTAATCATTGCAGCTTATTTTTTCAAATCTAACGACCTATTGTTGAATTCTTTTATCACACCATTTTAATCCCATGTTTTAAAAGTCTAATTCTTCCGTTCAAATTTGAAATCTTACAAGTGGATAGTGGAAAATTGCTGAAATTATACCAGTTATTTTGATTGCAGTAGTTTCTGTTCCAAATTTCTTGTATGCAAACAGTTCAGTCCTTCCAAGATCTCTAGCTGCTGTTTTTTTTTTCCAGAATGCTGAAGCTCGTAATGTTACAATGATTTTGAAAGCCTACAGGCGAGTGTTGAAGCATGGAAAGAGTTATTTGTTTCACGTTATGCCACGAATGTTAAGTATCTGGTTGGATTACACACAAAAAATGGTAGTTTTCTGTTTTTTAACGAATAATTTCATGTGCAGTTTATTTTTGGGAAATTGATGGTTATTTGATACTTCTTGCAGGCTGAAAATGGAAGTGCACAGCCATTAGTGAAAGTACCTACAAGAGGGTTGCCATTTAAAAGTTCAGCGAGCGAAGATAAGTATGTTAAAGAGGTGTAGTGCTTTTTTCTGTTTGCAAAGAACAATTCTTTGCTGAGGCTTCGGAATTTTTTGCGTATAGCATCAGAACTGTTCATTTACCAACGGTTATGTCTGATTATTCAGTATTATTAGAACTGTCTAGTCATCTCGGATTACTAGGATTCTCCAGTAGTTGAAGGTCGTGAAGATTATGTGGCCCTGATTTGCTTTAAGAATGTCACGATGTTAAATAATTTCTGCGATTCAGTCAACTGTGGTTTAATTTTTATGACCGTTCTGACCAATGCATATTGGTTTCTTCTTAATTTCTTTAGTTTAAAAATTAAAAGACCACAGATAGAGCGATACTTTTTATTTTTTATAAAAATTTTCTTATTCAAAATCTGAGGAAGACATTTATTTATAAAAGAAATATGTAAAATGCAGGATAAGGGATGTTTTTGAGGGTTTATGCATGTTTGCAATTTATATAAAACTTTGTTCTCAATATTTATTTAAGGTTAGTTGTATGAAAAATTGTAAAATGTTGCAGATGAATGGAGTAATATACGATGGTTTCAAGTGCATTGATCATTATATGTTTTATACAGCATTTGCTCAATTAATTTCACGCATAACTCATCCAAATGAGGATGTTTTTCAAACTTTGAAGGTAAGCTAATAATGTTTTTTTGTTTCTGCCGAATAAATGTTGAGAAGAAGGATGAGATGTCGAGATATATTTCTTTTCGTTACTTCAATACGTTTCTGTGTAATCGGAATAGCGTAGCAAAACATTTCTCAAAAATTCGGTACTATTTTTGTTATAAACTAGGCATTTGAATAAATCGATATTCCGCATAAATTAATTGCAGAATAAATGCGGTAAGTATATTGATCATGGTTTTTTTTGGTCATAGGTTCTTTTTGGTTAACAAATCCAAACAGTCTAATTTTAGATGATTTTATCCACATTGATGGTGGAATATCCACATCAGTGTTTATGGCAGTCCATTGCTGTCTTCCGTTGTGACGCTGACAAGCAACCGTTACGTTTCACTCGTTGCCGTGCCGTGTATGATTTAGCTAAACGTAGAGATGAAAGTGGTCAATTGAAAAATTTAATCCCACAGTATGAATACGTTGCAGCTGCTTTCATTAGGTAATAATTTCCGAAGATGTGTACTTTTCGGTTGTTAAAAGACGTGCCTGAAATCCATGAAAGATCCACGAATTTATCACTGATAATTTTGTCATTACTCACTGTGTCGATAAATATCGATTTATGCAACGCAACAGTTATTTTGGTTTCTTTTTTTGAAACTTCATTGTTTGGATCCTTATCAAGATCTAAAAGTCCGTGAGGCATTTTCCTACCAAGAGGAACTGGATAGCCAAGATAGATGAAAAGAGAGAAGGAAAAAAGGATTAAAAAAGAAAAAATGGAAGAAATAAATATACAATTTTTTATTGTAAACGAGTACATTAATTGTTTGATTTAAGAACATTGGCAAAATAATTAGAAAAAAATACAAGAAAAAGCACATGATTTGATTCTATGAATCTGCATTTTATTATCTTTCATCTCCAATTACCTAACTTTATATTTTGAAGAGGCGTATTTTTTACAGAGTTGCGGAAGATAATTGTCCAGTAGGTACACAATCACCATTCAGCCAACGTTATGCTTATCTTTCGGAATATTTCCGAAGCGGTAAAATGAATCCGACAATTTGGAGTATGTATTTTGTCTCCTTCTACAGTTTTTTTTTTTTTTTTTCAGATTATCATAAATTTTCAAGTATGCTTTGAATGTGAGCATAGTTACCTATTTATTCAAATTTATTATCACTCTATCATTATATTATTGCTTGAACCTTATGACCAATGAAATATTCTTAAAAATTACTGTTTTATTATTTATACGCTTTGTTTCAGAGTAATTCAGTCAAGTATTTAGAAATTTTTGTTTAGCAACAGAAAAAGCTCAGGGAAAAGAGACGAAAGAACCAATTCGACCATCAATCGTCGTGCCACTGCATAAGATGATCGAACAGGCAATTCCAACCAGTGTTTTGAGCACATTATCACAATTTCCGGACTCTAATTTGGAACAGACTGTATCAGCAACTTCAAGTAGCATGAAATTCAGCACCACTTATATTCATTCATTTGATGAGGAATTCACTGTGAGTTGAACTTACTTTATCCAATTTCTAATAAGCAAAAGATTCGTATGGCATTTTAAATTTGACTCGTGTGACATTTTAAATTCTAAGCACTGTATTTGTTTGATATCAATTTCTTCATAATTTTAATTCTTTCCCGTGGTATGGCGTGCAAATTTCAAAATATCCCAATCTCACTTATCGCGAAACAATATATGAGAAGCTATGAGTAAGAACCAAATTTAAGTTCATTTTCCAGGTAATGAAGTCATTAGTTCGTCCTAAAAAGATAACCATAGTGGGATCTGATGGTAAAAAGTATCCATTGATGTGTAAAGCAAAAGATGAATTACGTAAAGATGCTCGTCTTATGGATTTCAATCGGGTAAATCTTTTGTACTGTTTGCTATTTCTTTTCCTAATATCCTATAACATGTGTTATTTTTGTAGGTTTATGAAAACAGCATGTACTTCTGCCTGAAATGTTTTATACGAAATTTTTGTTTGTGTATTCGACGGTCATAACAACGTACTTTTTGTTGAGATTAGTTGTACGATTCTCTTTAGTTTCTTTTTGTTGATATGATGTTAAGAGCAGACTTAAAACTAAGGAAGAAAAAGAGGCAAATAAAGAGAAAATAATTAACAAGCTTCAATTGACCATTAGTGTTCAAATTTATTTAGAGAAGCGAAAGATATGAAAAAGATTTACTAAGTGCTGTGATCTCAACAAAAAAAAAGCATTACGCGACATGATAGCATGTTGAATTCTACATTTACATAAAGAAAAGCAATAAAATGAAGACTTGAAGCAGCATGATCTTAACCGCATCTAATATGATGGTTTCTTAATTTCTTGGTTTCTTATTTCTTAAACTTAACTAAAAATTCTAAAGTATTTTTCAGATGGTAAATACATTATTACATCAAAATGCAGATGCCAGGCGTAGGCAGCTTCATGTCCGGACATATAACGTTATTCCATTACAAGTAACCTTCATTATTGCATTGCCAGTTGCATGCTGTCATGTATTTTGTCAGATTGGGAAGGCGAAAATTATCTTAGGATGGTCTTAATCAGCATGAGTTTCTTTTTTTTCTTTTTATCGTTCAAGCATTGCAGGATGCTGGTGGTTTAATTGAGTGGATTCCGAATCTCCAAACTTATCGACATGTAGTGGAGGAGTTGGTTAAGGAAAAGTGTCATAGCGTAATGACTGATAAAGAGTGGTTTAGTCGATGGGTACCTAATGGAACTAATGAAGAAAAACTAGCAAGATTACGGACCGAATACTATCCAAGACATCCAATTGTGATGCCCGAATGGTTCAGGTAGGAAGAATGCTGTTTTTTTTTTTTAATTTGTAAATCCTAGTTTCTAAAAAGCTTTTAAATACTGTTTCGAATACTAGATTAGAAATCTGATAATTTATAATACTCTGCAAATTCCTACTTATTGTCTTTTACTCCGAAAATCTTGAATCTACGATGGAATAAATCCAGTTTTTTCAGCAGTCATCTCTGTTTTTAGTATATTCAACTGGCTGTAATTTTTTATAGAAGTAAATGTACTTTTCAAAACAGACTTTCAGGCGTTCATTTTCGGACTCATGTCGTTGGTACGCAGCGCGTTTAGCTTTTACATATACGTCAGCGGTGATGAGTATGATAGGTTTTATATTGGGACTTGGAGATCGGCATGGTGAAAATCTTTTACTTGATCTTATCAATGGTGATGCGATTCATGTAGATTTCAATTTATTATTTAACAAAGGAGAGAATTTGAATGTTCCTGAAGTAAGATAATTTCCATGATATTGTGACGTACCCAGCTGAGTAGGCATGAGGGAAGGGTGCAAGTGTCAATCATTCTCTGCTTAGATCTTTATACCGTTTAATCAGTCTTATGGCTAGATTGTTGATGCATGTATTAATTAATGGTGGTAATAGATGAGGATTTTTATAGTTCACATCTGACAGTATCTTTTCATGTATGATTCTGAAGTGTATCTTCTTATCTTATGGACGCTTAAATTATATTATCAGAATTTCCCTATTATTCACAGTAGTTTCAATTTAGGTAGTACCATTTCGATTGACGCGGAACATCGTTGCTGGTTTCGGGGCAACTGGTGTCGAAGGCGCATTTCGTCGTTCATGTGAAACAACAATGCGTGTATTACGTGAACATGATGAAGCGCTACTCACTGTTTTGCAAACATTTGTGCATGATCCACTTCTCGAATGGATGCATAGCGAAAGCCGAGCTCAACAATATAAGCAGGTTTGTTTTAGTAGCAAATTTAGTAAATTTTAGCTTTGATTGTTGTAATAGAAGACCTTAGAAATTTTGCTACTTACTTTGTATCGCGAAAACTTGTCCACAATGTCTGGCGTTTATATTTGCGTAATTCTGGATAATTTGAAGTTAACTAAGAGGAATAGTAAGTTTAGTACCTCTTAACATTATTAATTTACAAGTGATTGATATACTTTTCTAGCGAAAGCGAAATGATGCTAAATTATCACCACCAGCAGCTCAACAACAAGCACAGGAAGCCATTGATATGATTCGATCTCGTTTAATAGGTATTGATTCAATTAAATTCTGGACTTAATTAATTTTTTTACAAATATCAGGGATTCCATAAATAATAGGATGTAAATTTGTTATGTTTATTTTAAATTCCTTGGTGACGCTTTTTTCACTTTTCATTTCACTTTGATTTCACTCGCTCGTTTGTCGGTGTCCAAAATCTCATAATTGAAGTTCCCTTATTTTTTGTATTCATGTTCCGGAAACGTATTCCACTGATTTTATACCATACCGATAGTTCTATTATCATTTTTTTCTTTTTGCAGGCCACATTATAACACCAAAAATTTATCGTACAGAAACGAATAACCCACCAATGAGCATCGAAGGACAAGTGGGTCGACTGATTGATATTTCTCGGGATGAATTAAATCTTGCCCAAATGTATATTGGCTGGTGCCCTTTTATATAATATTTTAGCAGAGATTTCAACTTTGCAAATACTTTATCGAAGTTTATTTCATTTTTCCTTTCTGTGATACATTTCAATGAAATTAAATCCTGTACAGTTGCTGCATGTGTAAAAATTTTTATTGAATAATCGGTGATTATTGATTATTGATATACTGTTGATATTGGTATATCACTGGAACCAGATATACTGCTTGAAATAATCATAGTTTACGAGCCACATCTATCCTTACTCATCGGTCAGAAAATGACTTTTTGGACAATTTCAGGTTTGGAATATTGTTGAATATAAGATTTACCATCGTAATCCCATTATTATTAGTTTACAATACTAATTCAAAAGTAGTAATGTATTATAAGTATTCTAGGAACCCATTTGCGAAATATGCATCCCAAATTTATTTGCAGTTCTGGGCTAAATTGTGTGTGTGTGTGTGTGTGTGTGTGTGTGTGTGTGTGTGTGTGTGTGTGTGTGTGTGTGTGTGTGTGTGT
>NW_018108184.1:508640-514336 GCF_000183805.2 Loa loa | reverse complement strand
TGTGTAGTAGTAGTAGTGTGTGTGTGTGTGTGTGTGTGTGTGTGTGTGTGTGTGTGTGTGTGTGTGTGTGTGTGCGTGTGTGTGTATGTGTGTATGTGAGACATTACAGTTTTACTTTGAACATATTTTTAGGTTTTTGAATTGCAATTTTTCAGCGCTTTGTTTCACGAAAATATTTCTTTCCTCGTACTCTGACGTTTGTTCTTTTCGATGATTCAACAGTGCTCATTTTGTTTCCTTCTCGTGGCTAATTAATTTATCCTTTTTACGGGTCATTGATGTGTTCCAAGTTAGGAAATTGCAATTTTAGGCTGTCACTAATATATTCCAAGTTAGCAAATTTTGAAGTGTTTGTTTTCTCACTTTTTTTTCTCGTTGAATAGTTTTTTTTATTGATTTGTTCTTCAAGATGTCGAACAATCGATACAGTAATTCAATATTTTTTATTTTGTAATCATAATGTCCACAATAGATACTTTTTTATTGTATCTCTCATCATTGCATATGGTATTTCTGTTTTTACCTCCAAGATGACTTCATCACTTTGATCTCTCTGAGTGTTTTCTGAACAATTGAGCGCTACTGGAATAGAAGGTATCTTCAAATGCAGCATTTCTGTTTGTGTATTCCATCTTTGCCATCCAAATTATTTTAAAAACATTCCTTATTTAATTATTCTTCCCTTTTATTGCTTTTCTTACTACTTTTTTCAATTTTTTTTTTTGTTCTATCGTATTGCATTTAGTTGTAAATAAAGAATAATAATAGATTTGTTTAATTAATACCTATTATGACAAAGTTGCAGATGACCATATATATAGCATATAATTTGCATAACTAACTTCCTCAAAAATCAAACAAAACTTGTTACATGTAACTGGATTTTATCTATCATTTATGTCAAATGTTTTTTTTTCGAGAATTTCAATATTTTTCAAGAATAAGTTTTTTTTCTTTGTCATCCTTATAATAGCATTTTTCAAATGTACAAAAGTAAATTACTGTCACTATCTTCTTTTATTATCTTATGGATTATTTTTTTACATGCGGTTGCGTCCTTTCAATGCTTTCATTCTTATTTCTCATATCTTTTTTGACGAATACGGGACAAAAGTCTCAACATTATGATGTTATACTGCTCAATACAACAAACTCAACAGACGTATTTTCACGTCATAACAGCTCAAAAGAGGTGATTATCGACGAGGGAAACAGTAGTGATGCTATACTTGCACCAGGTATTTCCGATCCAAAATGAAATTGATGTAGGTGACGGAGCTTGTAAAGTAATTTTGATCTAATTTGACAATTATATGGTCTCCGGAAATGTTTCCGGAAATTCTTTTAAATGCCGAGGATAAAGCATTAGTATACGGAAAAACGTATATTTTTTTTTTTTATATTCTGCACTATTCAGATTAACATCCACACATTTTTGCACTTTTTGAGAGTATGAAGGAGTCAATCATCGAAAGGAAGGGATAGGAAGAGCAAGATTCTCAAGACTCGAATAACTGTTATGTTTAGCTAATAGTAATATTAAAGAAGTTTTTTTCTTTGTTACAAATGGAGAATTTAGTGAAACGACGAAAGAATGTCACCGAATTCGAGTTAATCATCGATGCAGTCCCACTCAAGTACATGTATGTATATGTGAGTTCTCATGATTCTTTTAACTTTGATTCCTGAAATTAACTGATTGGTTCTATAGTTAAGACGATAAATGGGAAAAGGCAAAAGTAATACATCCATCGAAAAAGTCAAGATGCATTTCTGATGTAATGATTGATCAGCGCTTTGGATCAGGCAATTAATTTTTCCGGAATTGCGGAACACGATTAAAAAGTGATGCCATACCATAGTTTTCACGGTTACTGACATCTTGTGACTTCGCCTGTGGTAGTTAAGTTGACATTCATGATGTAATAATCTTATCAATTTCACATCATTCATGATATCATTCTTTATTCCTTTCAGTACCATGGAGACTGAGACTGAGAAATATCATCTAAAAGATTTATAATAAAGAATCAGAGTCAAAGTTTGATAATTTAAACATTTAATATTTAGAAATTAAAGTGAAGCAAAGTTGGAATTTAGAAACTTACATGTCCGTAATTATGACTCCAAGTCAGGCATTGAAATTAAGGTTGGTATACTTTATCTGAGTGTTATAATTATGATTGTGGTACTGGATGGTGCGCTACCACGATTATACGGTGAAACTGTTGTGATTACATCAGCACGAAATACGGATACGTTTTGTTCGGCCTCTGAAGAACCGAGACCACTGGTACATAACATACCACCTGAATACGATTCATTACGGTCATCACCGATACTTCCATTACATAATAATGGATAAAATATGCAAATTCATAAGAGCATAGATTGCTTAAGAATGTATGGAAAGTTCAAGAATACATTTTGAAAGGCTGGAAAGTGTTTCTTTCAAGTTTCAAATTTTTTTCAGCTTTTTGAAATTAATTTTCATCACAAAAATTTTAATAACATTAAACAATAACAGTTCGAAACTTTGTATGTCGAAAGTTATTAACATCCTAATACTAATTACTCTTTCTATTTCTCTTTTTCCCTTTTTGTTTGCCAACTGTTCCATTTCTTATTTTTTAATTCTGTCATAGATGCTTTTATTTTTCGTCTACTATCATTTAACGTCTATTATTATTTTAGATCCTTCTTTGTCACTCCAGGAATTGATTTTAAGATATTTTTTCCGGTGACACTTTGAAACTTTTTATATTTTAAGATATTTTTTCCGATCATTATTTCCTGAATCGTCTATAGATTGTTGCAATAATCTTGATTCATCTCAATAAAATTTACATAATTTTGGTACACATAGCAATGGAAAAGAGAAGAAAATTGGTGACGAAAAGGCTGAACCATGCGCTGAAGATGATGAAGATTGTTGACATGACGGGATCGGCAAATAATTAATACCATTAATAGGAAACAGTGAGATGCTACTCACTTCCATAATACCATTACCGTACTTTGGTCACTCAGTCAGGTAGTTTTCGTTTGGACAGAATTCCTCTAATATGCGGTTAATTCAGTATTTCTTACTGTGACACTATAGTGACATTATCCTCACATTTGCTTGCAAATCCGTTTTATCAGAAATTACCGTATGTAATCGATAAATTATCTCCCGTAGAAGTCCATCTTATCAGCCATGTTGTTCAGAATTATTCGCGATTACAAATTTGGCATAGTTGAACAGTCATCCGGAAAGCTTGTGATATAGTGATTTTCAATCACAAAGATTGTCTTCGGAAATGAAATCGGTAAATTATTTGCCAAGTCGAATCACAACTTATGATGTCATGGGTCAAGAAATGCTTATAAATCTCAAAATTAATCGATAGTGCCATCTTCCAACACTGTTTCTATCAAAATCCTCCGAAAAATCTTTACGCTCACTTAATTACGTAGTCATGAATTAATTTTACAATTAAGTCTTTCAAAAGAATTATGCCACAAATGAATCCATAAAATGACAGATTTAAATGCGAAAATTTAAATAACATATGACATATGACAAATATAAATGATAGATTTAAATGACGGACGATAGATTTGCGTCCACCATTTTGCGAATGGAACCAACAGCGAATGGAACCAACAAAGTTTTGGTGCTGATGACAGTTTTATGACCTTAAGAATTCATAAATGTCAAATGATGACGTTCCGGAAAGGAAAAGACATATTATCTATCATATGTAATGGCTGTGGACAATGATATCGAATAGTTGTTTTGTAAATGAAAGATTCATGGTAATTAAAGCATATTCCTTTATCATCTGTCATTTCCACAAATTTCAATTTGTCTTTTTATGAAAGAATGTTTATTTGTATCAGAACCCTTTTTTTAAAACATTCAATTACAAAATTAACTGCTACCTGTTTTGATGAATTAACAATATAACGGTCGGCATAATTAATTAACTAATTAGTTATTATGTAATTACGTAGATGCAAAGATTTTTTTGAAAATCCTTAATAGAAGCGATGTTGGAAGATGGCAATGTCGATTAATTTTGATGTTTATAAGCATTTCTTGACCTTTGTTGCCATAAATTGTGATTCGATCCGGAAATTTACCAATTCCACTTCCGAATAACGAATCTTTGTAATTAAAAATCATTATTTCACAAGCTTTCCGGATGATTGTTGAACAATGCCAGATTTAATAAATAATAAATTGCTCCATGTATTTAATTTGCAAATCCGTTTTTACCGGGAAATTACTGTATGACGATAGATGTTTATGTTGACAGTTAGCTGTAATATATAATTCTGCTCAATTCATCCATTGATTACACTATCGACAAATCAAATCCATCAGTTTTAACTTCGGTATTCCGATATATGGATCCGAAGAACATTTAGACGTTTTCTGCTAAGCTCCGGTTATCTATCATAAACTCAATGAAAGCAGCTAATGATAATGAATGGCGGTGATAGGAGGGAGTTTAAAGAAGTAACTGAGAGAAGGGTAGTTCAACAAGACCAACGATTCGTTATGCTTACAATGTTAACCGGTGAAAGAGTTTGGCGCAGTTGGAATGTTCGATATACTCCGCTGGGTAGAGTGACACGAAGAAAATGAATTCATCAACTTCTCTAGCTCTTTTCTTTTAAATTGAAAACAAGAGGGTTGTTATGTAATATAGCGCAGATGTTTTCCGTCCCTCCGTCCCTCCGTCCCTTCACTCTTCCGCTCCTCCTCTTCTCTCAGTCATCTTGGTGATATCCCGGAAGAAAGTGATTCTTTACTTCCACTTTAAATAATAGCGCATGGAATAATGAATCGCTTGCTATCAATTCTTTTTCATTCATTACTTCTTTTTTTTCTCTCTCTCCCTCTCTCTCAAAACCGCCCTCTTTTTCTCTTTCACTCCATCCACATATCTGCGCTGTCTCCATTTTTATTTGTGAAACATTCCTCTGTCTGACAGTTTTCCATACAGGTAAGTTGTGATATTACTAACTAGTAGGTTCAAACAGTATCTTCTGTCACTACTGACAACAGATTCAACCGTATCTTCTGTCACTACTGACAACAGATTCAACCGTATCTTCTGTCACTACTGACAACAGATTCAACCGTATCTTCTGTCACTACTGACAACAGATTCAATTCGGATCTTTTATCACCACTGACAACAGATTCAACCGTATCTTCTGTCACTACTGACAATAGATTCAACCTTCTGCCAGACATCATCCGTTCAATAGTGCACTTTTTGATGGGATTCAATGAGGTCGTTCATTTATTTTCCTTGCTTTTATTGTCAGGCCTACAACACAGCTCAATAAATGAAAGCAATTTAAGTAATGTCTTGGCTCATTTCCTAAGTCGACTCTTCATGACAAATAGCGTCTTCTTACTAGGCTCGTAACGTCCTGATTCAAATAAATTAATCTATACACTATTACATTGCATTTATCGTTGTTGTTGTTGTTGTTTATGAGAAGTGTCTGTGAATTCTGTGTTAAAGCAATTTCCTATAAATAAAATAATTTAAAAATAGATTGACTAAAATATTAAAATTTCAAATATTAGGCAAAACCGGAAGAATTTCTCACTTTCTCTTTCCCTCTCTCTTCCTCTCTCTCTCTCTCTCTCTCTCTCTCTCTCTCTCTACTATACTTACTTACTTTACTTT
>NW_018108184.1:505712-508389 GCF_000183805.2 Loa loa | reverse complement strand
TTCTCTACTTCTTCCTTCCTCTCTCTCTCTCTCTCTCTCTCTCTCTCTCTCTCAAGTCATTCTATACATTTTCAATTTTTTCCACTTTTATTATGACATTTTAGTGGAAACTTGAAGTTTAGTCGGAGAAAAGAAATAAATTGATATAATAATATCAAACTGGAAAGATCTTTTTCCTTTTCCTGAGAGGATTAAAAATTCCTGAAGGAAATAATTTTAATTTTTCTGACAATTATTATTTACATCTTCATTACTAACATATCATCTCCAATTATAAACTTCATCATCATCAACAACATCATCGTCATCATTGTAAACATTCAATCTTTTATCCTAATTAGCTTATCAATCGTTGTCATTACTGTTATGAATGCTATCATTATCATTATCATTATTGACAATGTCCTACTGCTATCACTGATGACGTAAATGATGACAAAGAAAAGGTGAAATTTGAGAAATGTAGTAAATGAGACCGATATTTTGTTCTCAAATCGCCTAAATTATTTTCACCAGCTTCCCCGTTACTTATTTCTTTACACATTTACTTATTGGCTTGCTAATCTCATATGCTAATCTCCTTTGTTTCATTGTTCAATAATGACTTGTTCTATATTTGTCTGAAACGAGAAAGTTAGAAACATTTGATATTTATCACTTTGATAATAAGGTTTTATCAATATCCTATAGTCTATTGCAACTCATTTGAAGTACTTGAGGTGGCACTGATCCAATTCGTAAATTATTTTTGGAAGTTAGAAAATTGTTATACATGAGAAAATAATGACATATGCAGTAATCACTGGAAGAAAAATTAAATAGAAATCAGTTTGACAATGATAGCTAGAAATGATATGGTTCCACAGCTCAATTGCTTGTTCCGGTTTTCCGTCGCCCGTGTGATAATAACTCCTGTTTTTCTCTTATCATTTTTCGTTTAGCAGTCTTCTTCTGGTGCTTCCTCATATTTATTCCGCTCGTTCTTTTTTTTTTTTATTGATTGGGAAACAAAATATTTGAGAATTTATTGAAGTGAAACGATTTGATAAGCGTCGATAAAGTAAACAAGTAGACATGTCCACATCTAACACTGACTTTCATCTTGTTAATTAATTGTTTAACAATCTTATTTAATTTTATAAGTAGCAAATTCGAAGATTTAAGTCAAGCTTAAACCTGAATTCAGCTGAGTATAGTTATGCTAAAGTGAACTGAATAGAAATGGATTGAATTAAATGATTTGAACTGGATTAAATTGATTTACTCAATTAAATTATACAAAACTAATTCAAGCTAAATCCTTTGACGATTATTGAGATAAGTCATGAGAGAGAATGGTGATGGTATTAATCAGGCCAAATATCGGAATCTTATCGGACAAATCAGGCAAATTTTAGGTTGCGCTAATTTTATGTGTAGCATAGTTTGAAATTTATAAAATGCTTTCAGGTAAAAAAATTGCGTGTTAAAGCAGCTTTTGCGAAATTGCTCCATAGTCTTTTTTTTATTTTTCCGGAAAAAAATGTGAAGAAGGAGTTACCATTTGCGAGAAGTTTAAAATGGGTGAGATAATCCCTTTTATGAGAAGTTTTGACTGGAGTTTTGTCCTCAACAAACTTTCATTTATGAGGCTGTTATGAAGAAGACAGAAGATTTTAAATTTGTTCTTCCCTTCAGTCAGATCAATTAACAAATTAAAATTGACACAATGCAAGTTTGATATGCAAAAAGAATTGTAAAGTATAGAAAGGAAAGAAGGATGGACTATTACAGCTGCTTAATTAAGTAATGATTTTACTAAATATCAAATGTGATAGTAATGAGATGATAAGAGAAGAGAAGAATGAGGAAAAGTAGTGGAATGATAACAGAAAGGGATATTATCAGAAGAAGTAAGCTCAGTTGAAGCATATTCTCAATGGAATGATAACAGAAAGGAAGAGATATTATCAGGAGAAGTAAGCTCAGTTGAAGCATATTCTCAATGCTATGTTATATTACATCACTAATATCTTAGCTTTCTTTCAATGAATCATATAAGTGTAGTTTGAAATAGTCAAGTTATAACTTATTGATTGAATTTTTTTTTTATAAAGGAATGTTAAATATCGAGTTTGGTTGCTGAAGTAATTCTAACATTTAAATCATTTAAAGATATTTTTGTTTGGCAGTTTTAAAGCCATTTCATTTCGAAAGGCATTTTCACAAATTTTAATAATACTTTTTATGACATCTTGTGCAGTTTACTTTCAATCCTTATGCTATTTCAAATCGTACTTTACATCCCTCAGTAGTTTGTTTAAATTTAAGCCTTAAATTAAACCAATCCTTGAAATTTCTTCACTAAATTTTAAATTCAAATTTATAATTGGAAAACGACCATTCTTACTAAAAATAGTTAGGTTATAAGCAAGCATTCCTCCTGATTTTATGATTCGAAAACTTCCTTACTTTCGAATTTTAACTCAACTTCTAGCAAGCCATTTAGCAGTCCAACAATCTTCTAGCAAGCCAGTTAGCAGTCCAACAATCTTCTAGCAAGCCAGTTAGCAGTACAACAATCTTCTAGCAAGCCAGTTAGCAGTACAACAATCTTCTAGCAAGCCATTTAGCAGTCCAACAATGTTGATATTAAACGAATAAGTCAACATCGTGAGTTTTCTTTAGAAGATGAAAA